>NW_027507791.1:87642063-87935113 GCF_037356315.1 Lithobates pipiens
GGAGCATCTCTATGCACACATTTGTGGGTGAGGCAGAGGGTCTTGAATGTGATCCGATTCTTTACGGTTAGCCAGTGTAGGTTCCTCAGGGAAGGGGGGATTGATTCCCAGGGTTTTTTTCCTGTTATCAGCCTTGCCGTCGTGTTTTGGATAAGTTGTAATTGCGCAAGTTGATATTGGGGTAATCCTATGTACAGTGAGTTTGCGTAGTCAAGTCGTGAGTTAATGATTAATCCAACTACCACTACTTTGTCATTCTTTGGGATAAAAGGGATGAGTCTGCATAGCAGATGGTGAGAACTACTGATTACTGCTCCTATTTGTGCATCCATTGACATTTGTGAGTCAAAGATGACCCCGAGACTCTTGGCCTTAGTCTTTGGGGAGATGGTCTGCCCAAAGATGGTGGGTGGTGTCCAGGAGGTCTTGGTTCGGGGATTATGGTTTGCATGAAGGATAAGAAGCTCTGTTTTTGATACGTTGAGTTTGAGGGAGTTGGTGGTCATCCAGTCTTCTATTAAATTGAGGCAGTTTTCTAGTTGTTGTTGATGGTCTCTGTCCGGTGATACGGAGGTAAAGTTGTGTGTCATCAGCATATGAGTGGAAGCAGAGGTCTGAAAATCTGATGATTTGGAGGAGTGGGCGAATGTATATGTTGAAGAGGGCTGGCGACAGGGACGATCCTTGAGGGACTCCGCAAGCGATTGCCCAGGATTCAGAGGTGAATTCGCCTAGTTTTACTGTCTGTGAACGATTTCCTAGGAAGGACGCGAACCATTGAAGATCAGGGCCTGTGACTCCTGCAACTTCTGTGAGGCGGATGAGTAGAGTATTGTGGTCCACTGTATCAAACGCTGCACTGAGGTCTAACAGTACCAGGAGACATGATTCTCCGCCATCCGCTGCTTCAAGGGCGTCGTACCATATCTTGAGGAGAGCTGTTTCTGTCCCATGGCCCGGGCGGAAGCCTGATTGCAGCGGGTCCAGGAGTTTATGTGTATCCAGGTGGAGTTGTAACTGTTGTACTACAGCTTTCTCCATGATCTTGGATATGGTGTTGAGGCTTGTTATTGGCCTACGGTTGATTGGGTCCTGAGGGTCGAGGTTAGGTTTCTTTAGCAGGAGTTTGATGATACCTTTTTTGAGGGCGCTGGGAATGATCCCTTCTTGGAATGACCGGTTTATGAGGTGCGTTATAGTTGGAGTCATGATGTCGGAACATTCTTTCAGAAGTTTAGTGGGGATGATGTCAATTGGTGATGACTGTCACTGAGTTTTTTTAATGATGTTTTTAGTGGTGTCCGCAGTAATTGGGGTCAGCGAAAACTTCGGCGGCTGTGGGATGTTGTTGTAGATATCATCTTTTTGCCTTTGTTGGCTGAGGTGGGCTGTTTTCTTCTGATAAATTGTTTCCCTGATGGTTTCGATTTTGTTGATGAAAAAGTCAGACAGTTTGTTGCAGTAATCCTGGGTTTCGTTTGCTGGGGGCACTAGGCATAGCGGGTTCATTGATTGAGTGACTATTTTGAAAAGTTCCCGAGGGCGGTTTAAGGCCATTGAAATCGTATATGAGAAATGATCCTTTTTTGCTTTGAAGATTGCTTTGTGATAATTCTCAGTGAGACCTTTGTAGTTTGAGTGGTTTTCCTCTGTGGGATTTTCCCATATTTATTGTCCTGTATACACAACAGGAGGGGGAAGGAAACCAATCCAAACTGAAGTGAGGGAAACCCTCAGACAGTTGTTACCACAACAAGTGTCACCATTGGAAGATTTCCCATCTATTCCTTTTCTGATGACAACTGAAAAAGTCAGATATTCCTTCATAGTATTAGTTATGTGGCTTGCATAGTGTCTCCAAATATATGTAAACCATGTTTTTAGTAATACAAACATAGTGTGACATTATAAAACTAGGGATGAGTCAGATTCACACAGCTATATACTATGGCACCAACTGGACTTCAAAAATGTGTAACATGGGCACCTTAAGACATCCTAGAATGGATCCCTATACTTGACTCACTTCGTAGGGCTGTTTGTACTGAGTGCCTGGCTTGGAGGATAGAGAGTCCAGAGGTCATTTCTCTTACCTCATCTTTCTTCTCCTACTTTCCTGCTCTGCTTCCTTTCAAGTTTAGTACAATTTTTTCTTCTGCTTTAATCACAAAAAATACATATCTGTTTGATATCTTATATTATATACTGCCTATAAAAAAACAATAGAGATTGACCTGCAATCCTGGAAATATGGACTACTGTGGTAAATACTGATTTTCTTTTTTTTACCACTTTCTTGTTCATGTCGCAATGATGGAAAATGAATAAAAATATGGAAAATTTTTGCTCAGGCAAAAAAAAAAAAAAAAAAAAATAAGGCCATTTAAATGGCAACATACAGTATAAAGTAAAAAATTAGGTGACAGCACCAACTCCAGTATTTAAATGTATCTGATGCTACACCAAAATTAGTGTATAACTAATAAAGCATGAAAAAGTGAAAAAGGGCACAGACATAAAATAAGAATATTATAAACTAATGATTAAATCTCACTATATGAATTAATGCCAAGTGCACAACCAATATATTTTTAAATCAATAAAAATCCATATAAAATTGCAACATTACAGTGAAATTGAAAAAATGATTCTGTATATCCTCCAATCACCGTCGTTTTCTAAAGTACAATATGCTTCACTTAAAGTACTTCACCCGAAGCGGTAAATCAAAACGCTCACCAGATAACATCGGCCAACAAGTGACCACCATGCCTATAGTGTACACACACACACACACACACACACACACACACACACACACACGTCTGCCATAGCCGCCTTACAGCTGAGATGCACACTGAGCACCACGGAGCAATTTAACGATGATGGACCGGCTTCTGCTCTGCTTCTAAGCTGCATCTCCTATTCCTGCTGTATCTTACACCGAGGATATGCAAGTGCTGCATTTTAAACTATTAAAAAACTTTATTACACTATCCACGCCTTCTGTGGCTCTGTACGGAGGAGCCATTTTTTTCAGAAAATTAGGATATGAGCTTATCATAAAGGAATATATATATTATATATATATATAGTCATGATCATTTGGACTGGGAATTGGTCTATCTAACCAGAAATGCCTCATGCTGTGTGATTCCTGGGAGGACACATCAGAGATTTGAGGATTCCCTATACTATAGGCTTGGTGGTCACTTTTTGGCCGATGTTATCTGGTGAGCGTTTTGATTTACTGCTTGGGGTGAAGCACTTTAAGTGAAGCATATTGCAATTTAGAAAGCCATGGTGATTGGAGGATATACAGAAGAATTTTTTTCTATTTCACTGTAATATAATTTATATGGACTTTTTATTGATTTAAGAATATATTGGTTGTGCTCTTTGTATTAATTCATATAGTGAGATTTAAACATTAGTTTATAATATTATTTTATATGCCTGTTTGCGCCCTTTTTCACACTTTATTAGTTATAGCTCCAGCCAAATGGCACACCAAAGATGGTTCCGTTTTTGAAGGGTTTTTGATTCCAAGGACAAAGTGTGCAACATTGTGTATTGTATTTATTATATTGCTAATAAAGTATCTTTGTAAATCCAGCATGTTTTATATTTTTATATTTTGGCAATTATGAATATTGTGGAATTGTGGTAGGCACATTTGGAGAAGCCACAGCGCTAAATGGTCACTCATATTTCCATTTTCCTTTTTTTTTATGTCATAATGTAGAGTATACAATTTCCTGTCATTTGAGCCCAGTCTTACCACAAAGGTAATCCAGTTCTGAGCAATCCTCTTTTATTGTTCAGTGAGATAAATCTTGACAAACAGAGAAAAACTTTGTCAAATCCTCCCCCTTGCTGTGAGTGACAGGTGATTTACATCTCGTGCACTAGTCTAAGAGACATGCATTATTTTTAAATTCCCTCCCACTCCTTTGTTCTGCTGCTCTGCCAGGATTGGATGCTCCACACCTCAGCATAATTGGGTATGCTGAAGTCATGTGGTTACTTTCCTGTCTTTTCACTGAATGTTAGAGAAGTTCACTGTAAGAAACACAGGAGAAAATGCATATTGACAAGGGGAGTGTAGAGGTGGGCGGGGAGTCTACTGACATCATGACTCCACCCACCGAGCTCCAGACAACAGACCTACCCACAGAATCTTCAGTTTTTCAGGTCTCATAACAGAGGGGAGACATTTGACAGGTAAAGATGCATGCGGGAGGCATGTATATCCTTATAGCTAACCCCTATGGCAGTAGTTTAGAAAGGAGGACATTGGGTTTACATCCACTTTAAAGTCCTCTTCACAGTTACGCAATGTTTGGGATTAATGCTGCAGCGTTGCCTGAGGGTTAGAGCTAGAGTCCCCATCATCGGGTACCAACATTGACATCAACAAAAACAAATATCTCAAACCTCCAATTGTGGCGATCACAATTCCACAATATTCAGAATTACGAAAATATAAAACATGCTGGATTTACAAAGATACTTTATTAGCAATATAATACACAATGTTGCACACTTTGTCCTTGGAATTAAAAACCCTTCAAAATCTGAAAGGATTTTTTTGGTATCCATTTTAAGCAACAAAAGTTCATTTGATGTAATGCACCCAATGTTCCACAGCTAAGGCCTTTAACTGTTCTATGTCAGGAAAAATAAGTCATTCAGTAGCTATAGTGATTTTCCTTTATATTCACATTTGTAGGGAACTCTATACTATTTGAATAGTTATATTAGCTACCATTCATTCAAACATAGATGATATAGCTCTTCCCGAATATTTGGACAGATACAACATCTGTGCAGTAGTCACTCACCCTCTCCCAAAAATAAAGTCTGCCCGACTCCTGAAGCACCAGGCAAAGTGCAAATTTGTGACCACCACGTGTATCCAATAAAAAGTGCACCCATTGATGTGGTAATGTTGTATCTTTATATAAGCATACTGTATATTCTCAGGTCAATTGACAAAAGTCAATTGCTCAAATGTCTCTAAGCCAAATTGTTGGACTTTAATCACTGCCCATACACAGTCATAATTAGAACTAAACAAAGTTTCCAATCAGATTTATCAGTCCTCTGGAGTGAAGGAAAAGTCCTGGTACTCGACCAGTTTCTCTGGAACCATGCCAGCTACCTCTGGACAGCAGGAATGTACATATCTCAATAGCATGCCACGAAATAGAGCAAATGGGTGCCAGATTGTGTCATCCATGTGCTAAGAAACACTTGATGAAAATGATTTTATTGTAAAAATCTGAGATAGCAAACTCATAATCTGATAATCCATTCCATTGCATGCATACAGCAGTCACATCACCATTATGAATAAACTGCAAATTTTGCCGAAACAGCCTGTTATTTCTCTAAGGAGCAGTGCTAGGCGAAAAAAATTAATAAATATAAAAATCCCCTTTAACCGCTTCAACCCCACAAGATTTTACCCCCTTCCTGACCAGAGAACTTTTTGCAATTCGGGAACGGAGTCGCTTTAACTGACAATTGCGCGGTCGTGCAACGTTGCACCCAAACAAAATTGACGTTCTTTTTTTCCCCACAAATAAATTTTATTTTGGTGGTATTTGATCACCTCTGTGATTTTTTACTTTTTGCGCTATAAACCAAGAAAAGCGACAATTTTGAAGAAAAAAGCAATATTTACTTTTTGCTATAATATCCCCCCCCCCCCCCCAAAAAAAAAAATTTTTTTTTTAAAAATTTTTTTCCCTCAGTTTAGGCCGATATGTATTCTTCTACATATTTTTGGTAAAAAAAATAAAAAATAATAAAAACACACCACAATAAGCATATATTGATTGGTTTACACAAAAGTTATAGCGTCTACAAAATAGGGGATAGTTTTATGGCATTTTTATTATAATTATTATTATTTTTTTATTAGTAATGGCGGCAATCTGCTATTTTTTTTTTATCGGGACTGTGACACATCGGACACTCTTGACACTATTTTGGGACCATTGTCATTTATACAGCGATCAGTGCTATAAAAATGCACTGATTACTGTGTAAATGATACTGGCAGGGAAGGGGTTAACCATTAGGGGACAATGAGGGGGTTAAGTGTGTCCCAGGGAATGATTATAACTGAGGGGGGGTGGGCTTCCAGTCACATGACAGCGATCACTGTTCCTGATGACAGAGAGCAGTGATCTCTGTCATGACACAAGGCAGAACGGGGAAATGCCTTGGTTACATGGGTACTTCCCTGTTTTGTGGCTCTATGACGTGACTGCTGGGAGACCGACGGACATAGAGTGGGCACGGTCACGCTGTATACGGCAGGCGTACGCCTGCTATCCCCACCCCATTTGCCCACCGCTGCCATTGTGCCGAAGTAGATCGGTATGCAGCGGTCGGCAAGTGGTTAAAGCTGCAACACCTCAATGCTGCGTGAGGTCTGTCTGTGGTGTGATTACACGTGCGGTCTGTCTGTGTGCCAGGATTATGCATGTGGTCTGTCTGTGTGCGCCGTGAGTTTGTAGTCTGTGTGCGGTTGTGTGTGCCACAACAAAGTGTGTACTTTTGTATGCCGTTACCAAGTGTGATGTCTAGTCTGTGTGCCAAGATCAAGAGTACACTCTTTCTGTATGCCATGACCGGGCAGACAGTCTGTCAGTGTTGGGAAGAGTTGAGGACCACCAAAACGAAAAGGTAGTTCAAACATTTTTTAAAGTGGTCAGAGTTGTAGATATTTCCTGACTGGTGCCCTCAGGAGCTTAACCCGGAGTTATATAGGCTCCCAGGCCCCATCCAGAACGCTCAACGGGGTCTGCCGACAGCCACAAACCCCCCTCAAGCCACAGGTGTAACAGCCATGAGAAAGGAGAGCAAAGAAACGGCCAGCTGCTGTGATGCCATGGGGGTGGGAGGCTTTAAAACAGGTCCCCCTTCTATATTGTCCCCTAAATATAAAAGGGCAGTTTTCATATCTGCAAATCTATTGGTAAGGACATTCTGGCCCATTTAGTGTATTTAAGGAGGAACTGTAGTCTGTTCACATAATTTGTAATAAAAACATCTATGCGAATTCTGAACCTTCCCTCCAACCGCTTTGCATATTATTTTATATATACACTGTGATTCTGTACTTGCCAAATATGCTGCAGAAATCTCCCTCAATTAAGTCTGGCTGCAGCCATTTTAACTGTGGGCAGCTGAATCTGCGACCTGTTCACTTCCTGGATTCTAACAGAGGCACACCTCCAGCCCTGCAGCTCTCATTGGCCCTCTTATGACTCATCCCCTCTCCCTTCCTGGCAAGCTTTCATGAGAGTGAAAGAGCTATGCATGATGTCATAAGCCTAGGCTTGTTACACAAGAAAGAGAAAGTGGGCTGTATAAGGTATTTACTGGCAGACTAGAAAATGTTACTATCCAAAGTTAAAACAACAAGGCAGAAGATTTACTTGGAAGGCCATCAGGGCCAGGGGATTTACCCGTCGGTAATGAGCTAATAATTTTTTGTATTTCTGCCTGTGAGAATGGGGCATTCAATGTGGAAAGTTGTTCCTCAGAGAGTTTAGGAAGTGAAATGCTCTCCAAAAAAGCTTGGATGCCTGCTTCCGTAGGTTGCGTAGTGGAGGGGTCAGATGTAAGGTTATAGAGTGAAGAGTAGTATTGGGCGAAGGAATTGGCAATATCTTTAGGGTTAAATAATTTGCTTTTGTCCGAGGAATTAATTAGGTAGGGGATAGTAGTTCGAGATCGTTGGGCTTTCAAGCGCTGGGCTAAGTGTTTACCCGCTCTGTTCCCTGCCGAGTAGTGTGTTAATTTAAGGTAATGGACATATAACAAGGCAGAAGATTTAATAGATAGAAATATGAAAACATGACGAAAGTGCCACTTTAAATAGAAGCCTAAATTTGTTTTCTGTTTGGCTGATAGCATTGTTGTTTACAGTATATTTTTCATCAAGCAGTTAAAGTTAAATATCCACTAACATTCTGCAAAGTAGGAGCAATGCTGGATCAACTCCCTCCCAAATCTTAAAGTTAAACCATCAGGATGATTAATATTCAAAAGCAGAAAAAAAAAAGTATGCAAATATATCTTGTACAAAGGATACAAAGCCTGGTATATATAAAGTGAAGGTCTTTGGTGTTGATAAATGCGTCAGTTGATTTGTCAAACACAGAAAGTTATTGTATGCTGGAAATTAATAGTGTAATCGACAGACGGGAGAGAGAGAGAGTAGGCGTACCACACAATCACAGCATTATCTACAGAAGGCTAAGAAATGAAGCTTGTAAATTATGAAAGGAAAAGGACCATTGAAATCCACTAACACCTAAACCATGTAGAAATATATTAAAATTGATATAATTAAGCTTTATATTTATTTACTTTGCCAATTTAATGAAATGTATCTTAAAGTGTTACTAAACCCAGTATCCTGCAGTCACTATATCTGGTTTCATACAGTACACAGAACATGTGTACCGTATATACTCGAGTATAAGCCGAGATTTTCAGCCTCTTTTTTGAGGCTGAAAGTGCCCCCCTCGGCTTATACTCGAGTCATCGCCGTCTGACTGCTCGATCAGCGTATCGAGCAGACAGACGGCGGACATACTACAATTCGAAAGCCGCGCCTCCGCCTCCGCCTCCGCCTGTGATAGGCGGAACACTCAATTTCCCAGCAGTCAGTGTTCCGCCTATCACGGACATCCGCTCATCCTCGTACTACGGACGAGGATGAGACGATGTCCGTGATAGGCGGAACACAGGCTGCTGGGAAATTCAGTGTTCCGCCTATCACAGGCGAAGGCGGAGGCGCGGCTTTTGAATTTTAGAATGGCCGCCGAGGCGCCGACGAAGAGCGGCGATCCTGGCAAGGCACGGGACGGAGGCAAGGCAAGGCACGGGACGGGACGGAGGCAAGGCACGACACGGGACGGAGGCAAGGAGGCAAGGCACGGCACGGGACGGAGGCAAGGAGGCAAGGCACGGCACGGGACGGAGGCAAGGCACGGCACGGGACGGAGGCAAGGAGGCAAGGCACGGGACGGAGGCTCGGGACACAGGTAGGCTGGACACACACACACACACACACACACACACACACACACACACACACACACACACACACACAGGGATGGATGGATGGAGACACACACACACAGGGATGGATGGATACACACACACAGGGATGGATGGATGGAGACACACACACACAGGGATGGATGGATGGATGGAGACACACACACACACAGGGATGGATGGATGGACACACACACACACACACACACAGGGATGGATGGATGGACACACACACACACAGGGATGGATGGATGGATGGACACACACACAGGGATGGATGGATGGATGGACACACACACACACAGGGATGGATGGACGGATGGACACACACACACACAGGGATGGATGGACGGACACACAGGGATGGACGGACACACAGGGATGGACGGACACACAGGGATGGACGGACACACACACAGGGATGGACAGGCATGTCTCACCCTCGGCTTATACACGAGTCAATAAGTTTGCCAGTTTTTTTGGGGGTAAATTGGGGGCCTCGGCTTATATTCGGGTCGGCCTATACTCGAGTATATACGGTAATTATTTTAGTATATATAAACTGCTAAATACCTTTTCTTATCAGCAGTATATAGCAGTATTGTGACTTCTATCGGTGTCTAAACCAAGCACTGGTTAAAGCTTGGAGGAGTTTTCATTCTCTTTTGACTGTCCTACTAGGCTGCATGACTCCTGACCCTTTGTCTGGACAGTGCTGATTGGCCCTGTACCGATCACATGCACCCTCCCAAAAAAGAAAAAAAAACCTCTAGCAATACACAAACTGAGCATGTGTAGAGTGCCCCCAAGGCCCTGTAGTGTCAGGAGATGGATTGAGGACTGTGGAAGAAGGGGAGGATCAGAGAAGACAGAATAAAACAGATTTTTTACACAATGCGCAGAAATAACCCCTTAGGTTCCACAGCGAGTATAACAAGCATGCGTTACTGCATATAAAGACTGATTTAACTGTTGTGGGTTCAGTAACACTTTAAGGCCTGGTTCACAATAGCAATTTCAGATGTAACTTGAGAAACGTCCCACTGCCGGGTGCTACAACTTGTTTAAATTAGAGTTCCACCCAAAAGTGGAACTTCCACTGATCCCCCCCCCCCCCCCCTGTGCTACATCTGGGGGGAGGGGCGAACGGGTACCCGTTTTGACAGGTAACATTCCACAATTCCTCCGCTGCCCAGGCAGTTAGAAAGTGCAGCGCATATGCACAGTAGTGAACTGCCTGTGAAGCCAAAAGGATTCACTGCCGGTTTCCCTTTACTAGAGATGGCAGTGGCATCACCCGACTGCCGATCCGAAAGACAGGTATGTTTCCACGTATTAAAGTCAGCCGCTACAGTATTTTGTAGCTGCTGACTTACATTTTTTTCCCCCCAGGTGGGAACACCGCTTTAAGCACCTGAAATTGCTCTCTTCTGCCAAAATTAAGAGTTGGGCAGGAAAGAGGGTGTCAACTGCAGTGAGGCTACTCCTTCCGGCGTGCACACCCCATTCCTCTTGTTTGGCTGCACAATCATGTCTGTTCTGCCATGATGTAAACAGCAATTTTAGTAATGAGAGGGTTGGCTGGACACAGTCTGGGGAATTACCAGAGCTTCCTGTGCCATTATAATGGTGCAGGAAATTGGCACAAGTGCTGACCGCCACATTAACAAAAGCGGACATTGCTGTTTTAGGCCTTTCTGTGCCACCAGCATCAGTTTCTATTTCAGAGTGAAATAGAAACTGAAACGGTCTGCACTAAATTACCAAAGGGAATGCAGCCATTTTCGAACAAATCTACGAGTTATTTACTAAAAGTGGAGAGTGCGAAATCTGGTACAGCTCTGCACAGGAACCAAGCAGTTTCCAGGTTTTTTTTTTTTTTTGTCAAAGCTTAATTGAACAAACTAAAGTTGAAAGCCGTTTGGCTACCATGCACAGCTGCACAAGATATTGCATTCTCCAGTTTTAGTAAATCTAGGGCTGCAACTAATGATTATTTTCATAATCGATTAGTTGGCCGATTATTGTTTAATCGGTTAATAACCTAAAAAAAAAAAAAAAAAAAAGATAATTTTGCTGCATTTTTACATATTTTTGGGCCCAATTTGTTGGGCAGATTAAAAAAAAAATACCAATTGCCATAAAAACGCATTATTATTACATGCTTTTCTGCAGCTTCTCCATTGAAGTATATTGAACCAAAAAAACAAAATAGCACCGTTTTGGGTTAAAAAAAAAGTTTTCGTCTTTTTTTTTTTTTGAAAAAAATCATGGATGTGAACGTGTCCCATAGGAAACCATGTAAATGAACTGTAGTGCGTTTCTGCAAAAATCACCAAAAAACAAAGAGGTGTGACCCAGGCCTGAGATGTTTAGTAACAGAATGGGGTTAAAAAAACTAAAATTAGTGCAAAAAGAGCAAATAATCGCTACTGTAAGGGGTACATTTTTTTACTATGGGACAGTGAAAGTAATATTTACAGTAGCGATTTGCTCTTTTTGTACTATAAAGGGCTAATTTTCGTTTTTTTCTAACCCCATTATGTTAGTGGCCGATTAATCGATTATTTTCATAATTGATTAGTTGTTTTTTGGCCCTAAGTAAATCAACTCCCCAACGTATGGGATGTGAGCAGTCTGAAGACCGATCCATGTTTGTGCTGAGTATCTATGGTGGTCAATCAAGAGCATGCACCATCTCAACTGCTCTCTGTATATCGGTCACAGATGCAACAAAAAAACTTTTTCAGGTTAAAATAGAGGCCATAGTGTCCATTTTCTGTGTGCAGAAAAGCATATATGTTAGAGTTTAATTTTTAAAATATGAACCTTTGTGCAGAGGCTTCTTTGCATTATAGTGACCGTCACTTGTGGCATAGTAATATTTGAATGGTACAATTACTTTTTGGACCCAATATTTAGTGAACAGTATCCACTTTCAGCTTCCCCTTCCCCACAGTTTCCCCCTCATTCCCTTGTTCTAAAGTTGGGAGGTATGCATACATACAACATGGTATATGAGCATTATCAGCAAATTAGTCTTTTTTTTTGCTTTATAAATATACACCAAGTGTTTCAATTTTTTTTTTTTTTTTTTAGAGAAAGGTTGCAGATTATGTAGAAATAGAATATGAATACATTGTGTGCTTGAATTTAGATACAATGTTTAGTGAAGGTCTTCAAGATTATAAAATTAGAACTATAGTTAGAATAATAAAAGGACAAAGCTTTCTTTACACTATTTAGACAAAACATGTGTCCATCCAAGATGAAGAGACCGATGACTCTGTAATGCCATTGTACTTGAAAATCTACAACCCCTTCTCCAGGAAAAAAGTGCATTGATGGTGTTCTCACACCTCTAAACGACAAGAAAAAAAAACTGAATTTCTGTTCCCATGATACAGTGGGGTGCCCTCCTTAGGGCCGGTTCACACAGCGAGGCGCGGCGAGGCGTCTCCGACTTACCTCGCCGCGACCTGCGGGGAGCTCAGCGGCGACTTGCAGAGGACTTCTGTATAGAAGTCAATGCAAGTCGCCCCGAAGTAGTACAGGAACCTTTTTTCTGAGTCGGAGCGACTCGAGTCGCTCCTCTCAGAACGGTTCCATTGTACAGAACGGGGGCGACTTGCGGGAGCGAGGCGAGGCGAGCCGTGTCGCCTCGCCTCGCCTCGCTGTGTGAACCGGCCCTTAGCCTTAGTTTATAAACTTATACTTCAAAACATATATTGCACAATTTTTTACTGATGATATGGCAACTAAACTTTTGTATCCACTGTTTAAGAAACCCTCATGAGACAATACAATGTGATTTTTGCAATTTTTGTCTGATTACAAGAATATAACAGCGGGTTGGGGAAGATATACAAGAGATCTAAGAAAAAGAAAAAGAAATAATGATGTGTGTGTATATGTAATGTGCATGTATATTTAATACATAGACATTATATATAAATAAAAATACACACATACACACACACACACACACACACACACACACACACACTTGTTAAAACGAGAACACTGCATATACCTGTGATCACTGATCAAATAACAGACCATGGGGTTGATTTACTAAAACTGGCGAGTGCGACATCTGGTGCTGCTCTGCACAGAAACCAATTAGCTGCCAGGTTTTAAGCCAGGTTTGCACTGGTACGACACGACAGTCATACAACTGTGGATCTGACTTTACCCTGTGACTTTATGTCTGAAGTCAATGAACGGGATCCGACTTTGATCCCGACAAATGCCAGGCCCTTTGAGTCTGGTATGAATCTGGAGGAGGAACACCTTGCCAAAAAAAAAAAAAGCCATAGGGTCCCTCCCCCAGGACCATACCTCACCCTTCAGTCTCGTATGGATTTTAAGGGGAACCCCCACGCGGAAATAAATGGAAAAAACTGTGTGGGGCCCCCCCCAAAATCCATACCCGACCCTAATGTGCGCACACAGCCTGACAGATCAGGAAAGGGGGGGGGGAAGAGCAAGCACCCCCCATACCAGGCCAAATGCCCTCAACATGGGAGGTGGAGTGGGGGGGGGGGTCTGCACCCCCCATCCTAAAGCACCTTGCCCCCATGTTGATGGGCACAAGGGCCTCTTCCTGACAACCCTGGCGGTGGTTGTCGGGGTCTGCGGGTGTGGGGGGGGGCTTATCGAAATCTGGAAGCCCCCAGATCCCAGCCCCCCACCCTATGTGATTGAGTATGGGGTACATTGTAACCCTACCCATTCACCCAAAAAAAGTGTCAAAGAAATAAAAACCAGCACTTTTTGACAAAGCCCTTCATTAAAGCAACTCCAGCATCTCTTCTCCCTACGGTTCCCTTCTCCCTCTTCTGCTGGTTCTTCCTCCAGTTCTTCTCTCTCCGCTGTCTTCTTCCTCTGTCATTTCTTCCTCTGATCTTCTCCCAACACTAGCTCCCACTGTAAATGTTAGCTGCGGCATGTGCCATTATTTATATAGCCATAGGAGCGTGACCATCCGGTAACGTCATCTAAAGTTCCCACCCCCTTGTTACATCACTGCCCATTATGCCCTGGGCGGTGATGTCACAAGGGGGCAGGATTTCCGGATTATATATCACGGCCTCATTGCTATATGAGTAATAGCACACGCCGTAGCTAACATTTACAGTGGGGGAAGATGAACCGGCAGAGGAAGAAGACAGCGGAGAGGAGAATCAGCAGCAGAAGACAGCAGCGCAGAGAGAAGAACTGAAGGAAGAATCAGAGGAAGAAGACATCAGCGCAGCAGGATGAATACATCACCAGAGAGAAGAAATCGGAGGGAGAAAAGACGCTGAAACTGTTTTAATAAAAGGACTTTGTCAATAACCTGAGTGCTGGCTTTATTTCTTTGAGTTTTTTTTGGGTGAATGGGTAGGGGTACAATGTACCCCATACTCATTCACATAGGGTGGGGGCTCAGGATCTGGGGGATCTATTCAGTTTTTCTTACATTTTGATGTTGGATTCCCCTTCAAGATCCTCAGAGCACAAGTTGCATGCCAAAGTCGGATCAGTTAAGATGATGATCCGACTTCCATGATATTCAATGGGCTGAAGTAGGACCGAAATAGGACAAAAGTTGAACCAAAGCAGTGCAGGAACATTTTTTAAAGTTGTACCGACTTGTGTTGGAACAGTTAAGATGGTTCTTATAGGGAATCATTTATTTATACACGGCACGTGAAGTGGCCTTATTGCCAAAGCTTAATTGAACAAGCTGAAGTTAGAAGCCGATTGGCTACCATGCACAGCTGCACCAGATTTAGCACTCTCCAGTTTTAGTAAATCAACCCCCTTATTTCTTTGTAATATCATAAATGTTTTCTACCATTAATTAATAAGTTTTCATATTATTTACTATCAAAAAGGAATTGCATTAGCACCCTACAATGTATAATCTCACATTGCATGCATAACATTACTTTCTTAGCTTCTATAGATAAAGTAAAGAAAGCCCTTAAGATGGTATTAAACTGAAAACCAATAATGTGTTGTATTGCAGCTTACCAATCATTAGATATGGTGGTTGCATTTGTTTTCTTTAATGATTTGGGCAGTAACAAACCTCCTCTATTATTGAGACATATCACTGAAGGAACGAGCAAAGGAGACACAACAGACAGCAACAGTCTGGTGGGGTAAGTAGTGTTAAATGTAGTAGCAGATTTAGATATGCTGAAAAATGTATGCCAAACTCCAGCTCACACTTTATAAATCAGTTACAGCAAAAGGTAAAGGTTTTGCATGAATAAATAAAAGTTGGTCATTTTAATCTCCTCTGCCAGTATTAAGTGGTTTGTCTCATCCGTGTAAAATGATACATTCTGCTGGAGAGCTTGAGCTTGTGAAATACAACAGACTTGCTGGCTGGATAATCAGATGAAATCATGAGGAAGAAAGCATAAAAAAGAAAACAAATGCAGCCATCAAATCGAAGAATTGGTAAGCTGCAATATGATAAATATTAGCCTTTGGTTTTGATACGGCTTTAAATGAGAAACACGTGTACACTACATCTAAATGAGAGATCTGTTCCTGGCTTGCTATACCAAAAGGTATATCATCATTTTAACACGGAACAAAAAGTAAACGCTAAAACATAGCTGAAGTAGAAACACATGCAAATTAATAAACAACAACTATGGCTGGTGGCGAAGCCAAGAATTGATGTTATGATTGTGAAATTCAAACCATTAGAAGAGCTATTGTAGAGCAGCTGTGGGGCTGGCACTGACAGATGAGAAGTTGAGAAGATCATGAATTTCTCTCCATTTCTCAAACACTTCACATTCTAGGCAAAGCTGTTCCTTTCCATCAGCACTCTCTTCATATGCCTAACAACCACTGTTCAGTAAAGATATTAAGACCCCTTGAAAATTATTGTTTTATAAATTTTAACTAAATCCCAACCCCAATCTCACAATCTTCTTGCTCTCTATTGTAGTGTTACAAAGGTGTGCACCTAATGTAATGTCCTGCAAACCATAACAATACCACAATAAACCCTTACCCAAGTTTACAAGTAAGCATCATTTACCAACTTGGTTCACTGGGTTCACACTGGTACGACATGACTGTCGTACGACTGTAGATCCGGCTTTGCCCTGCGACTTGAAGTCCAACTTCCATCCGACTTCAATCCCGACAATACCAGGCATTTGAGTCTGGTATGAATCTTGAGGGGATACGCCACAGCAAAAAAAAAAAAAAAAAAAATAGGAGTCCCCCCCTCCAAGACCATACCAGACTGAATTTTAAGGGGAACCCCCAAGCCAAAAAAACAGCATGGGGTCCCCCCATGCCAAAAAATAGCGCCCCCCCCCCCCCAAAAAATCCATATCAGACCCTTATCCAAGCATGTTGTACAGCATGTCAGAAAACTGGGTGGGGACGAGCGACCCCCTCCTCCTGAACCATACCAGGCCACATGCCCTCAACATGGGGGTGGGGGTGGGTGCTATGGGGTGGGGGGGTGGTGACGTCACAAGGGGGCAGGGCTCCATGGCTATATAAGTAATGGAACGCGGCCGACTTAGCATTACAGCGGGAGAGAGCATTGAGAGAACATTGGAGGAAGAACAGAGGGAGAAGACAGTGGAGGGGAGGAGACATGGCAGAGGAAGAAGACAGTGGAGAGAGGAGAACTGGCAGAGGGAGAAGAATCAGAGGATGAAGACATCACCAGAGGGAGAAGAAAATCAGGAGAAGAGATTTTCTTCTGATTTTTGTCTTTAGATTTACCGAAACCATGTAGTACAAGGGCCTGCCTGATTACATACAAATCAAAACTCCTAAAGTTTGACTTCATATTATATGGTTTTGGTAAATCTGAAGGAAGAAAAAAGTCATCAGAAAATCTGATAATGAGTATGGGGCTTTAGAGCTGACTGTCCCCTCTGGTCTGTATGGGTTCGTTAGCTATGTCCCTTTTCTCCATACTCGATGATGAGTTCTCTATGTGCTCTATATCCCCCTTTTTAATTTTCCCCTCCATTCTTAGGTTTCCCTTTTTCTTCTTCTTTTATAGGTGGTTGTGTTCTAATTGTATATTTATATAGTGGGTAGAGATTGTGTGTCCATTGGCATGTATGGGGTATCCCTATACCTTCTCTCTTTATTTAATTTTTTTCCCCTCATCATTGAATGTGTTAGTGTTAGGTATCATTTGGCTTTTGGTTTATTTATATTTATTCATTTTACTTCAATAGGATTTTCTTGGTCTGTTTAATATTATAGACCATTGTGATCATATATTTAATGTAGATGGTTGCATTATCCCTTCTTGTCCCATGCATTGCATTTTTGTTACCATTGCTCGTGGTGTGCTGGCATGTTTGTGCTGTGGTTCTGGCAGTTTGGTCCTGCTGTGGTCTGTCCTGTTGTTGGTGCGCTGCATCCTGGGCTGTTGGACATCGCCATTGTGTCATCGGTTGCTGGGTAGATGTGCTGTGTTGCGCTTTATGATGTGTTATATGGACCAGGTCACTGCGATCACTTCCGCCTATCAGGCGGAAGTGAAGAGAGTGATAGGGTCGTCAATGACCATGTGCATGCTGTCAATGAGAGGATCAACACAGGATCATTTTTGGCGTTGTTCTGGCGCCTCCCATTGTGCTTTCTTTCTTATTATTTTGGCTGACAGAGAGGGCCCACCCAGCTCCCCAGTGTCCGTTCTCTGTTTGATTTCTTAAGGGTTGGACTGTGTGGGGTCTGTTGCTGGATTAGTGGGCTCTCGGGAGACCCAGACACACATCTGTTGAGCTCCTGGAATGCTCTGGGTGTCGATATAGACTTTCTTATATACAATGGACTGGATACTTAACTGAATACTCTTTGCTGTGGGATAAGTGATACATCATTCAATTGATTTAACATTGGCTTTGTGTGTGACTTGCATGGGAAGGATGTATTTACTTGCATCTGTCTTCGTGCACTTTACAGTTGTATTAATCGCTATTGGTGACCCACAGATGTGTGAGCGTTTAGCTTGAATAGCATCCATGAAAGGTGGAATAGATGTGTTGGTGTTACCCCTCTATGCAGGTTAGTGTAAAATATCTATTCACATTTTTGGCTATGCTACAGGTTCTTGCTTACACTGCCATATGGATAGTGAAGGAGGACCCCTGTTTTGCACTATAATTTACACTATATTTTCATGATAAAGTCTTATACATACACTATATCAGTATAGAGAAGCGGCTTCCTTTTTGGTCTCCCCTTAACCTGAACACATCTAATGTTTGAGGTATGTCTCCTCTCTTCCCCCTCCTACCCTTTTTTTTGCATCCCCTTCCCCTTCCCTTTTTTCCCCCCCATTCCTTTCTGTCTCTACGTGGGGCATGGTTTTTGCATATATGTTGTATTTGAATGTACGTTTCAACCTGTAATGGTTAATCATGTTTTGTTTGTATCATTTATAATATATATATATATTTTTTTTTTTTTCACATATGGAGAATTAAGCCTTGAGGAAGCGGTGACCACCGCAAAACATGTTGGCAGATCCAGTACCATTCATGCGATATTGTACTCAATATTTATGTGTTGTGCACGTTTTTATATGTACTTAGGCCTCTAGTTGCCCTCTTTGTTATTTTATATGCACTAATGAATAGAATAAAAACTTTAAGCTTTATCAATATGAACATTTATGTGATAGTTCTACTAGGGGGACCACCATTTTTCTATAAACGTGTTCTTTTTACATTGATCGGGGTGGTGACCCCTTAGTTGTGTAGTGTGTGGGACTCGTTTTCCCCTCCTATATAGGCCCTCATTGTTGGTAACTAAATAAATAAATACAAAATTCCATAAAAATATACCATAGTTTATAGACGCTACAACGTTTGTGCACTTATTGGGATTTTGTTTACAAAAAAATATGTAGCAGAATACATATTGGCCTAAACTGGTGAAGAAATTAAAAAAATTGTAATTTTCTTTGTTGGATATTTTTTATAGCAAAAAGTAAAAAATATTGTTTTTGTTTATAGCGCAAAAAATAACTGCTAGAATGGGGAGAAAGGATAAAATGACGGCAGCAAAGTGGTTTCAACATCCTAACTAGACATCATATGACGTCTTCAGGATATTGAGCTGCTGCGTGCCCCTGGGGGTGCGCATTGTGGTGATCGTTGTTGCGGGGTGTCAGTCTGTCACCCTGCAACACAGATCTAGGTAGAGTCTCCGTTGGAGACTCTTTACCATGTGATCAGTTGTATCCAACCACGGCTGATCACAGTGTAAACAGGAAGAGCCGTTGATCGGCCTTTTTCTCACTCGCGTCTGTCAGGCGAGTAGAGGAGAGCTGAACAGCTGCTCCTCTGACGGGGGAGGGGGGATCTGTGATAATCGATTATTTGCACAGGCCCCCCCCCCCCCCCCCCGAGGATGCCCACACTGGACCACCAGGGATGTCATCACCAGATATGCCACCCTAGACCACCAGGGATTCCAATCAGTGCCCACAATGGGCATCACTGATTGGCAGGCATTGTTTGGCACCGATTGGCATCCGTCAGTGACATATATTACAGTACATCAGTGCTACCTATCAGTGCCCATCAATGGCACCTCATCGGTGCTCATCAGTGCCGACTAATCAGTGCCCGTCAGTGCAGCCCCATCAGTGCCCATCATTGAAGGAGAAAATGTACTTATTTACAAGATATTGTAAATGAAACAAAAAAATAATAATTTTGTGTTCAGCAGAAAATAAAAATCCCAGGTGGTGATCAAATACCACCAAAAGAAAGCTCTATTTGTGGGAACAAAATGATAAAAATTTAGTTTGGGTACAGGGTAGCATGACCGTGGAATTGTCAAAGTGCGTCAGTGCTGAAAGCTGGTCTGGGCAGGAAGGTGTATAAGTGTCCTGTACTGAAGTGGTTAAATTGTGATGATTCTTTGCTGATAACCCAGGCCACCATCCACACTGTATGGTGAGGATAAAGGAATCCACTGGATTATTATTTGTTTTTACAAAAATCAAAGAGTGTAAGGCCAGCTTTAGTTTTGAACTATAGAGATGTCAGTTAAGTTGGCCCTCGACGGGCAGATATCTCATTGAAAGCAGATGGAGACTTTTCCTGTTCTCGGCTGACTTGTTCCAGCACCAGAACCCATTGTCATTGTTATCGAGACATATGTACAGTAATTCAGATCTTTTGTTTTTCCACAAAGAAGAGTGCATTATTAAGACCCTCTCACATTGAGACTTTCAATCAACTTACAAATCCTTCTTGTGCACTAAAGAGTTGTTTGTTATTGCCCTCTGGCTCATGAGAAACATCTTAATAAATGCAAGCAATGCTTAAAATCGGAAGCATGTCTTGCTTTTATGGACCCATTTCTGGCCAGCCCTTGTTTGAACTTGCCCTAGGTCATGGATCTGAACCAATAGCATGTATTCTCAGTGACTAATTGTGCTTGTTAACAAAGATTCTACAAAACAGTGTTTTACTATAGAGGAAGCACTGAATATACTTTCACCAAACATGGCATCTTATTACTGACCAGTGGGGCATGGTACTGGCTTATCCAGGTTTGATCGGTAGAGAATAACTCATAAGTAAAAATAATCCATGTTTAATCATATCCCAGTTATTGGTCTCCTAAGGTTTTCCAATCATATGTACCCCTACATAATGTGAGATTATTACATTATATTTCCATCGTGTAGCAAACACTTGGCTACAACTTCCCCCCCAAGAGAAGGACAGTGCCAAGGGTATATGTTCAGAACAAAGACGCACACATTCTGGAAACACAAGCCATGTTTTACTACATATCTCTATACTAGAGATACGCCAAAACAAAGTTAAACGGTTGAAGTTTTCAGATGGGAAATGTTTACACCAAGTTGTAACCTAAGCTTTCAAAGCTTATTGTTCAGGATGTGTCCACTTGTTATCCTTGTTTAAACAATGATTGTAGGCCTCTACTGTTCTCTTCTCATGTACCAAATCAAACACAGAACAATCCAGTATCAGCCTGGGCTTCAATGGGACAGCTCAGCTGAGCCACCAGGTAGAAGGTCATAAGACAAGCCTCAGCTTGCCTTGTTCTTGTACAACGCAATATCAGCCAAATCACCCTCCGTAATCTGCTCTGCAATTCAACAAACAAGGAGAGGAGCGATTTTATCCAAATGTAAACAATGAGCTTCACAGAAAAACAAAGTTCTGGCACGAACGGTGCGCTGTAAATAACTCATTTCCAGCTCGGGGGCTAAAACAGGAAACCTATTTCGGGGGTAACATTATGCTGAAAAGAATGGAGCAAAAGAGACGTATATAAGAGTTTTATTAGCAGAAAAATATCTGCATTTTCCCAGTCTATATGGCAAAAAAAAAAAAAAAAAAAAAGATTTTTGTTAAGTTAAAGTGATTGTAAATGATAACTTTGTTAAACAAAAGATTCAGTTTAAAATAGAAATGAAAGGCAAAGCATGTGTGTAGTTAAAAAAAAAAAAAATTATTTTTATTTTATATATATATATATATATATATATATATATATATATATATATATATATATATATATATATATATATATATATATATATAATCTTTTTTCCCCCTTTTTTTTTTTATAAGAGATCACATTCCCTCTGTTCTCAGCTGCATAAGAGCTGAGGGGAGGAGAAACAGCACAATGAGATTCCCAGTAAATGGTTGTACAGGAGGAGGCATATCAGGACAAGTGATCAGTCTAAGTTTCCAGCCCAGCTAGAGAACTGACCACCATGTGCTCTCCTGCTTAGTGTGGCCACTTTTAATAGGAAATCAGAGGGACTGGCAGGAACACCAGGCATTTCACAAAAAGGAAGCAATATAAAGAGAACAGGATACTTTCTCATACAAGTACAAGTTGGGGTAACAAACACTTTAACTAAATATATGCTGAAATACAAAATTAGAAGCATCAGTGCTGAATCACTACCTATGCAGGCCACAAAAGTGATAATCACAACATAATATAATAGGGTTGATTAACTAAAGGAGTAGAGCCTGTGATCTGTCAAAACAGCCAACTTCTTGAAATCTGGAACCGCGTCGATCATTCATGAGTACACGCCAAGAGGCGGAGGAAAATAACATTTGGGGGTGTGGCCTGGCTGGAGTTCGGGCTGAGACTGCCATTCATCTCAATTCATGTGCATGAATCTGTTCCATGATGTGCAGCTTATGAATCTGTTCCTTTGACATTGCTCACAGTGGTCTAGTTGGACCTCTCATTTTTTCCAGGCCTGATATTTGGGTGGCGTTCAGGCCATTAGCCAATAACAGGTGTCAATATTCTATACATCACCGTCACCTGTCACCAGATGCAGCATGTCACTTCAACCATCACCTGCCACCCAGATGCAGCTTATCACCTTTACCTGCCACCCATATGCAGCTCATCACTGTCACCTGCCACCCAGATGCAGCTTGTCACCTTTACCTGCCACCCACATGCAGCTCATCACTGTCACCTGCCACCCATATGCAGCTCGTCACTACTTAAACTACTTCCTACAGCCTCTCTCCAGCGGCGTCCGAGCGGGTAAACCTCCACATATGGACAGACGGTGACAGATGATGTAACTATCTCTCCTCGCCCACAGCTGTAGTTCTGTCAAGAGCAGCCTTCGCCACCCTGCTGCAGGTGCGGAACAGCGGTGATGCGAGTCAGGCAGTGAGAGATGATGTCATCTCTCTGCTGCCCACCACACCACTGACAGAGATTGGCAGCGAGCACCAATGTGATCATTAGGGCTGAAACAACTAATCGATTAATCGACAACTAATCGATTAATCGATTATAAAAAATAATAATTTCATAATCGGCCAGTAACATAATGGGGTTAAAAAAAAACTAAAATGAGCCCTTTACAGTAGTGATTATATTTTTGTACTGGTAAATATTACTTTCACTGTTCTACAGTAAAAAAATGAACCCCTTACAGTAGTGATTATCTGCTTTTTTGTACTATAAAGGGCTCATTTTAGTCTTTTTAACCCCCATTATGTTACTAAACGTCTTAGGCCTGGTTCACATCTATGTGTTTTTTGGTGCTTTTTGCAGAAATGCACTACAGTTCATTTACATGGTTTCCTATGGGACACGTTCATATCTGTGCTTTTTTCAACCGCTGCAAATTTAGAAAGTATCAGGTAGTTTTAACACAAAACTGTGCTTTTTTGGTTCAATATACTTCAATGGAGAAGCTGCAGAGAAGCATGTAATGCGTTTTTGCAGCAATTTGTGTTTTTTAATCTGCCCCCAAAAAAAGGCAAAAAACGCAAATTGCAGTAAAATCACGTGCGCAAAAATCAAAACACATCAAAAGCAAAAACTGCATAGGTGTGTACCAAGCCTTCTGCTGGCCACATGGATCAATTTTCAGGTGAGAATATTCAGATGAAAAATCTTTGTAAATTCGCTGAATGAAAGAATTTTGTTTGAAATGTTCACTTCATTTCTGAACAAAAACCACATACACTGTTTGAAAATTCCTTTGACCAAGAAGTTTTCTATTTCCGAATTTTCCCGTCACTGTGGCTGAAAATGAACGAAAAGAAGCGGTGGCTGTCTTCGGGCAAATATCTCCTAAACTGTATAGGTTTAGGAGATATTTCTTGGACCTACAGGTAAGCCTTAATCTAGGCTTACATGTAGGTCAAAGTGTGTTGTAAGGGTGTACAACCACTTTAAGGTTATTAACCAATTAATCAAAACAATAATCGGCCAACTAATCGATTATGAAAATAATCGTTAGTTGCAGCCCTAGTGATCATCAGCCCTAATAATCGGTCGCCACCTACAGTCCGCACACTAGGATAGAGATATAATATATATATCTCCCCTAGTTTGTGGACTGTGACCCAGTGACCCAAACAGGGGTCATTTGGGGGATATTTATACTGTTTTGCCATTATCAGGCCTCAAGAAATGAGATAGGATGTCAGTACATCAGGATTGATAAATTTCTGTAGGGGTCAAAAAATGCCAGAACAGTAAAAAAAATGTCACCCAAATGACCCCTTTTGGAAAGTAGACAGTCCAAGGTATTAGTAAGAGGTATGGTGTATTTTTTGAAGGTGGTGTAATTTTTTTTATCACAATTATTTGTAAAAAGAAATTTAAAAAAAATGTGCAAAAATCAGATGCGTTTCGAGGGGTATCCCCTCTTTCTCAGCTTTTTTTCTCACTTCTCACATTTGGGACTTGTCTAGCAGATCAGGCTGGTAGGAACATCCCTTAGATTGGGTTATGCCTGATTCATGTTATTGTTTGTGAGTATATACCTACAGTATATTCTTTTTAACAATTATTACAATGGTAATGTGCTAGGCTGGTTCCTCATCTTTTACAACAATAAAAACCCGACGGGTGTTCTGATTCTTCTCCACTCTATACAAAACTAAAACAATGCCTTTAGTTATACTTTAAAGTGTCATTAAACCCAGACGACGAAACACTCATTACGGTACATGCTATTTCACAGAGCGTGCATACTAACAAAGCTACTAAAATGTTCATTTTGTGTGGCGTTTTTTTTCTTTATAGTCATATGACTGTCACAGCACCAATCAGAGCTATGCAGACACAGACTCATACAGCAGTAATAGAAGCCCTTCGCAAGGATCTTTCCCTACAGATGCCAAGGAACAAGGATAGATCATGTGATCACACAACAATGCTGCAGAAATAAGGTACTTAGGAGATATATATTTTAATATATAATAAATATAATATAATGATATATATGGTTTATGTGAATTAATTATGGCAATTAACGTGTATATGTTTAGTATCACGTTAAGTGGTCATGCTGAAAATAAAATAAGTCTTATAATCTAAAAAGACACAATATAGTATAGCAATACAAAGACATCTTATTTGAACACAGTAAAGCGATCACAGACACAAAAATATACAGTATTTTTCCAATGGCTGCATTCAATAAATGTGTTATTATTTAGTCGCCACATCCAGTCAATTAATATGAAGAAGGGACTTACCACTTCCTGAGATGCATATTTTGGATCATCGGGATCTACAGAGCAATAGCAGTAATCAAAGCCAAACTCCATGAACCGCTCTCTGGGGTCTCCGCAGCCATCTGCTCTATAATCCAGCTGAGAAAAGCAACACACATACAGTGAGGCATAGCCGAATAAAATATATTTTTACTTATAAAAAACTTTACCAGAAAGTGCTGTTTGGAACATAAAATTTACAGGAATATCATATGGACGGTATCACTTGCATTCATGCGTCAGCTTAAAGCAGTATTAAGCCCAGAAAATGCACCAACACTGCCTAATCCAATGGAAGTCTATGGCAATGTGCGGATAACCTGCACAAGGTACTCAGGAAGGATGTGCTGGAACTGGAGAGAGTCCAGAGAAGGCCAAAAAAAATGAATAAAAAAGGGACTGGTGGACATTTGTTGTTATGAGGAAAGATTATGAGCACTGAACTTATTCTCTCTGGAATGGCAGTTCACACAGATCCGGGGCGGCCGCGGTCCACATTGAAGAAGGGTTCTGTACAGACCTGATTCACACCTGAACATGTCGCCTCCACCAGAATTGGTCATCGCTCTCAGCTATTAGCGGAGGGCCATAATATGGAGCCGTCGGCAGACCTTTTTCGGTCATATCCCTTTGACAGAAGCTGGCCGGCTGCAGTACATACGGGCCACATGTCAGACGGTTTCTATTGAACTGGCTAATGCCACCCATCATACGGCTCGTGTGTACTAAGCTTTAGCCAGGTGAAATAGCCTATAAACTGAACAATCTAAGCCAGGTGAACGACCTTTGGGGGAACAATAGCCTATATGCTGAACAATCCAAGCCAGGTGAACGACTTTGCTTTTGGAGAACTGTATTCTACACATGAATTCTGTCCAGCACTTGCCGAGTTACAGTTGCTCAGGATATAAAATCTTATACAGATGTTTCCATTACACAGCTGCTTTGTTCTCTTTATTATTTCAATATGATTACAGCAGACTTTCAGCTACACGGCCTTCCCCTGCTACAGCTGTGGCTATCATTTCGTCTCTTTAGTAGCCTTGTGAAACCTCACACAAATGAACAGCTAAAGCCTGCAACTTCAGCATAGCAATACAATGATCTGGTGTAACCAGAGAACACTCGTGTTCCCATATGGCCATGACATGTTTTTCTACTTCCATTGGAGAGGCTCGTTTTAAAATGTTACTGCAAAGGAAAGTGAAGGTGTTGTTCATACAATCCAGACTGCAGCTGTCATTCTGCATTGGAGGTTTAAAAAATAACTTTAAGGCCATTTTATTCTAGAGTCTGTAGCAAAAAAAAAAAAAAAAAAATCATACTATAGTCAGGAAATGTAAAGAAGAGTTTTTTTTTCTAGTTTTGGATTGATGGAGATAGGGTTAAAATGTTTGCTGGGATAGTTGCTGTCGGCACCCCCATCAGAGAGATTTCTCTTAACTTCTTGTTCCAAGAAAAAAAAAAAGTGGGTACATCTCCTCCTTAGTACAAGTTGAAATCCCTACTTTGACAGCTCTCAAAAATGATGTCTTCACTGGAAGGTTATCTCCTCTACAACTGTGCCAGTAACGGCCATAACATTTTGAAGTTCCCCTCACTTTCTGCTAAGTTGACAATGGTCATCCTAACAAATAGTAAGTGAATCCCCAAAGTGGAGGGCAGAGGGCAGTAAAACCTGACAGGTTCTAAACATTTCTACACTATCTATAATAGTCCACCGCTGGCGCTCCTAGACACAGATACAGGCAGCAGAGCTCGGTCCCGCCCCTTTATCACAGGATTTGATTGACAGCAGGGGTAGCCACTGGCCTTATGGGAATGATGAGAGTGGAGAGAGCCGCTGCTCTCGAACACAGTGCTGGATCGAGATTGGCTCAGGTAAATATAAGTGGGGACTGGTGGGTGGGGTTAGATGCAAGTTCCTGGACACAGAAGGTTTTTTACTTAAATACAGAGAATTTAAGGCTTTAGAACCACATTAAACCTGAATTCCAGGTATTGCTATTTTTGCATAGCTTGGACCAATGTAACTGTGCACATGTCATAATTTGTACATCCTCATCCAATCAGAGAATGCCTTGCAATAATTGAGAAAAATGCAAAAGTTCCTGCCAGCCATTTATCCCTGGGTACACACTACCCTAAATGGAAATACCATCCAGCCCCAGCAGCTATCTGACTCTCATGAAGTTTGACAGGCTGGATGGTGCACCTATGTCCTTCAGCCGCTGCTAAAATGGCCACTTTCCAACTACTGAGTGAGCCAATAAATGGCATCGCATAGGTCCCTTTCACACTACTGCGACTTCAAAGTTGCGTGATTTTACTGCAATTTCGCGGCCACGATTTTAATGCGATTTCAGGCAATGTCTGTGTAAACTTGAGGTCTATGGACCTCAACTGGCATCAAAGTCGGACCAAAGTAGTACAGGAACTACTTTGAAGTCACAGAGATATGAATGTACTCATTGAAAATCATGGGGTATGACTTGTCATGCGACTTTGTCACACAAGTGTGAAAGGGGCCTAAGTCTCCATACTACTAGGATAATACAATACACTGTAGCTTTATTCTAGTTTAAGATGTTCATGAGAAATGAGATAACTGGCCCATTCAAATGTCAGTGCACCCAATAGGTGGAGCCTGGGGGTCAGAGGCAGCCCCGGACTTGTTTTTTCTAGATACACTGATTAACCTGTCACAATTCCTCATTTCTTATCCACATGGGGTTTTGGGTGTTCTTGTTCACATGTTGCTTGTTCCCACTTCTCCCGTAGCATGTCTTAATAAAAAAAAAAATCCCAACAAGGATAGTGGGGACCCCTCATAATGGTCTCAGCGGGTGTGCAGACCAAGCATACAAATAAAGAAGCCAGCAAGAGAGTTCTAAGACATGCAAGAAGCGGTCAGGTAATTTTGTTTGTCAGGATCTAGGAAAATCTGAAATGTCAAGATTGGGAAGAGTCAACTTTTAAGGAGCAGAACGCACTCCATTTTGTCATTTGCATTAGGTTATTAGACTGAAGATGCATAGAGAAATGTTAGAATGTATTTTCCAGTGCTTAATTTTGTGGCTGCATTTGAGTGCTGTTAATACACTTTAACCTCAAGGTCACAGTGGATGTATACCCATGGTGGCAATTATTAATGTGCAGATCATCATGTTAAACTCACAGAATCACAACTGACAGCTACAAATGTTCAAATCCGATGTGTATGCGGCTAGTTGCAGGCTGCTGCACATATACAGCGACCAGTGGTAAGTGTGCATCACCCACAGTGCAAAGCCAACTACAGACTGGAAAACTATTTACTGGCATCACAGATGGCAGAATGTAGTTACTTTGAAGGTGTATTTTCTTTGATGATGAAAAGGTACATTGGTTTATCACCATGAAAAATGTCTGTACTGTGGGGACTACAAAATAATAGGAACAGAGGCGAGCAATGTCAGAACCGGACCCATCAGCGCTATTAGCAGGAGCATGTCCGATTCCACTATAACAGCTTTATGACTGGGAGTTAGTATTCTGACCTCCTTGTCATTATGTGGAGAGTCCTTTGCCACTGAGGGGCAAACTGAATACATGTCCACCCATCCCCTCTGCCCATTTGGCAATCATGGACTTTCCAACATGGCGAATTGTGACCACGCACACTAGCGTGTGACATCACATCCGCTGCTAGAGTTCAAGACATATTGTTGTCAACCATTTCCCACTGATGACATCAGATGCCAGCAGGATGGGGAGAGTTTAAAACATGGTGGTCTGCCCCCATGCACTGATGCCCCAGTCAAATTGACCCCTTGAGCTCCAGCCCCATCTAAGACAAGAACAATCTGTATGAACATATATAGGAAGTCTGATATATACCAGCATCTCACAAAAGCGAGTACACCCCTAACATTTTTTGTAAATATTTTATTATATTTTTTCATGTGAAAACACTGAAGAAATGACACTTTGCTACAATGCAAACTAGTGTACAGCTTGTAAAAAAACAGTGTAAAATTTGTTGTCCACTCAAAATAACACACAAAAGTGAGTACACCCCTAAGTGAAAATGTCCAAACTGGGCCCAAAGTGTCAATATTTTGTGTGGCCACCATTATTTTCCAGCACTGCCTTAACCCTCTTGGGCATGGAGTTCACCAGAGCCTCACAGATTGTCACTGGAGTCCTCTTCCACTCCTCCATGATGACATCATGGAGCTGGTGGATGTTAGAGACCTTGTGCTCCTCCACCTTCTGTTTGAGGATGCCCCAAAGACACTCAATAGGGTTTAGGTCTGGAAACACATTTTGTCAGTCCATCACCCTCAGCTTCTTCATTTAGCAAGGCAATGGTCGACTTAGAGGTGTGTTTGGGGTCGTTATGTTGGAATACTGCCCTGCAGCCCAGTCTCCGAAAGGAGGGGATCATGCTTAGCTTCAGTATGTCACAGTACATGTTGGCATTCATGGTTCCCTCAATGAACTGTACCTCCCCAGCGTCGTCAGCACTCATGCAGCCCCAGACCATGACACTCCCACCACTATGCTTGACTGTAGGCAAGACTCTTGTCTTTGCACTCCTTACCTGGTTATCGCCACACACGCTTGACACCATCTGATAAAATACATTTATAGGTTTATCTTGGTTTCATCAGACAACAGGACATGGTTCCAGTAATCCATGTCCTTAGTCTGCTTGTCTTCAGCAAACTGTCTTTCTTGTGCATCATCTTTAGAAGAGGCTTCCTTTCGAGATGACAGTCATGCAGACTAATTTGATGCCGTGTGCGGCACATGGTGTGAGCACTGCCAGGCTGACCCCCCCACCCCTTCAACCTCTGCAGCAATGCTGGTAGCACTCATACGTCTATTTCCCAAAGACAACATCTGGTTATGATGCTGAGCATGTACTCAACGTCTTTGGTCGACCATGGCGAGGCCTGTTCTGTGTGAAACCTGTCCTGTTAAACCACTGGATGGTCTTGGCCACCGTGCTGCAGCTCAATTTCAGGGTCTTGGCAATCTTCTTACAGCCTTGGACCCAATTTGGACATTTTCACTTAGGGGTGTACTCATTTTTGTTGCCAGCGGTTTTGACACGAATGGCTGTGTTGAGTTATTTTCAGAGTACAGCAAATGTACACTGTTATACAAGCTGTACACTCACTACTTTACATTGTAGCAAAGTGTAATTTCTTCAGTTTTGTCACTTGAAAAGGTATAATAAATATTTACAAAAATGTGAGGGGTGTACTCACTTTTCTGAGATACTGTATATTAATGTCCATTAAAATGAAATTATTTTTCTTTTAGGATTATGTTGGCTGATTTCCCAGAAAAACAGACTTTGCAGCACGAGTGCTGTTGGTCTGTATCTGGGTCTTGTTAGGGTCCAGCAAATACCCTCTGCTGTTTCTCTACTAGACATCCCTGCAATAAACCACATCCTTTTGTCTTGGGGACAAAAAGATCGTATTGGTTCTATAATTTTTGCAACTTTAAATAAGGTAATTTTGTCTCACTTTAAAACTACATTTAACCATTTCTAGGATCTCAAGTTTGATCAGTTAGGGTCATAGAACTTAAAATTTACATGTGGATTTTATACATTTCAGAATCTTATCCTCTCCCTGTGGTTGTACATTAGCCCCTATAACTCAGGCTTCAGTCTAGGAATCAGAATGGTACAATTAATTCAAGTGTTATTGCGAACAAAAGCATCAAGTAGGCATGCATTCTCACCTTATTTGAAAGAAAAAAAAAATTTATGCAATCACGAGTTACGGTTTGTTATGTCATTTTTTTTTACACTATTCTCACAATAATCTTTCAAGTATAATTATTTATAATTGTTTGTTTCTTTTGTAGTATTTTGTAGCACTTTTTAAAAGTTCCTGAAGAAGCTCCTATGAGCAAACATGTAGAGTAAGTAGTGGCTGCACCCGTTACATGAATTCTATGCTTTTTGATCAATTGTCATTTTAAAAGAAACTTATGTTTAATAAAACTGATATTTTTATAGATCTATTTGCATTTCATTTTGGTAGCTTTAAAGGCCCACTTGTTCTTTACCAGTTGCTTCTGTTTAATTCATGGGATGTGGTGCCTAGTTCTGACCCCCCATTGCCCAGTTCTAAAATGAAATGTCTGAACCATTTTTCAGTCTGGAGGATGATTCCTTTTTTGTGGCGACAAGAACGCAATTGTTCCACCAGAATTTGTTATAAACGTGTGGTTTAAGTCTGTAAGAAAAGCTGTGGTCAATACAATACTGTACATCACCAACTTTGTTTCAGGATACCGACCAAACTGTTCTCTTAGCTTTTTGCCCAAGACCCCCTGCTCTCTAGATCCCTTGTCTTTTGATAATGCACATCTCCAGGACTTCTCCATAGCCTATCCCATCCTCTGGAACTCATTACCCCAATTAGACCAACTATCTCTCACTCAATCTGCCCTTAGGTGATTTCTGAAAGCCAACTCTTCAGAGAGGCCTATCCTGCCCTTAACTTAAAAGGGCACGATATGTGACATGGACCCCGATAGAGGTAGTCCATTTTTAAGTTAGAGTGGGGGCCCTCTTTAAAATGATGTGTTAAATCTGAACTGCTGATATAAAAAAGATACACTTTAATGCAGTTTTTTTCTTAATCATTAAGACAATAAATTGTAAACTCTGGCATAATCTAATATTTTCTAAACCCAAGACATTGTTGTGCTTTGTGCACTTCTTCCAGATCTGTGAAGTAACACAGCATGAAACGTTACCTCTGTACAGGAGCTTCCTGTGATAAAGACCAGTCATTGCTGCTCTCTCCTTGTGCAGGGTGACTGGTCTTGTATCCGCCCCTTTCTGTAGTTTTCTGCCAGAAAACACAAAGAATCCTGCGAGCCACCACTGACCAGATGCCCATTAAATGTATAGAGAAAGAAAAAGCTGGTGGCGTTAAACACGTCTCCCAAATCATACAAACATAAACGAGTAAATACTACACCGCGCTGTAAATATCTTATCAAAAATATAAAAATCTGTAAAAAGGTAATAGTATCAATATAAGAAACAGCAGTCAAAAATCAGTGAATTGAAAAGTACTGTGCTATGTAATATGCACTATACACCCAATAATTGGATACCAAATGTATATATAACATAGAAACACACAAATATTGACCAATGGTGAAGTGCCAATAAATAAATAAAATATAAGGGAGTGGAAACTCAAATGCACAGTAAGTATACAGCGCTCATGTGAAAAAAGATAGGTTTGTAAAATTCATAAAGTTCGTAGAAGTCCATAAAATATATGCAAGAATTTTTTTTTTATAATACAATATATATATATATATATATATATATATATATATATATATATATATATATATATATATATATATATATATATATATATATATATATATATAGCACGTAATAAAGTGCTCATGTGAAAACAGTGTCCTGCTGTGTTTCTAATCATTATGCAGGGTAGTCCATGCAATCACAAACAGCTTGGTAGGTGTTCAAATGTGCCAAGGTGTCCTCCCTCCAGTGATCCCCTCGGTAGTGAGCACTCACTTTAGAGCGTGTGACTTAGCGATTAAGCCAAGTCTAAACACGCATTAGAACCTCCTCTGGGCTCAGAAGGGAAAACTGCATCCAGGGCTCCTCAGTGAAATACCTCAGTTAATGCAAAAATAAAAGCACTTGATAGTGTAGTAGGTTTAAACAATTTTAATGAACACAAGCAAACAAACCCTAATACAGGGTAATCACATTTATAAAGTGCGTCTAGGGCACCACTCTATTGCCAGCAATAACCAATAAGATTAGATACCGGAAAGGTATGGGGGTGATGAGCGTTTCCTCCTATGGCAGTAGACTGCTCCTCCTGCCATCCGCTTCCCTCCCCAACGCGTATTCGATACATGGAATTCATATCTACTTCAGGGGGAATTCCCCCTTTTTCCCCCGCTTTTATTTTTGCATAAACTGGGGTATTTCACTGGATGAAGTTTTTCCCTTCTGAGCCCAGAGGAGGCTCTAATGCGTGTTTAGACTTGACTTTATTGCCAAGTCGCGCGCTCTAAAGTGAGCGCTCGCTACCGAGGGGATCACTGGAGGGAGGACACCTTGGCACATTTGAACACCTACCAAGCTGTTTGTGATTGCATGGACTACCCTGCGTAATGATTAGAAACACAGCAGGACACTGTTTGCACATGAGCACTTTATTACTTGTTATATGTACACACATATATATTTTTTTGTTTTTTCCCCTCGAATATATTTTATGGACTTCTATTAACTTTATAAATTTTACGAATCTATATGTTTTTTTTACATGAGCACTATATACTTACTGTGCATTTTATGTTTCCACTCCCTTATATTTTTTTATTTATTATTTTTTGGCACTTCACCATTGGTCAATATTTGGGTGTTTCTATGTTATATATACATATTTGGTATCCAATTATTGGGTGTATAGTGCATATTACATAGCACAGCACTTTTCAATTCATTTAATTTTAGTTTGTTCTGATTTTAGCTGCCATTTCTTACATTGATCCTATTACCTTTTACAGATTTTTATATTTTTGATGAGATCATAGTTACAGCACGGCGTAGTATTTACTCGTGTAGTTTTCAGGCGACTGCCTGTAGTGGGTGGAGCTTTCAGATTCCTTCCCAAAGCTCTGCTCTATTAACAGACTAGGTACAGACAGTGATGATGTCACCACTTCTTTTTATGGTAATAACTGAGTTTGCAAACGTGTTAGGGTTTATTTATGTCCTTTGTTGCTGTTGATTAACATATTTAAAAATGAAAGACTTTGTGCCCAGAGTTCAGCTTTAGCCCCGGTTCACACTATTGTGATGCCAGACATCGCATGTAATGCGCAGCGCACTGCTGTTCACATTACATGCGATGTCTGCCATACAGATAGTATGGCTGATATCGCACTGCATTCAGTGCAAAAATGCACAGGACCCTTTTTTCAGTTCAGACCAGAATCGGATCGCATGTGTGTTCACACATATGCAATCTGATTCATGTCCGATTTGTCAATTTATAGTGCGATATGCGAGCTGAAATGGGGGTGTCATTAACATATAATGACACTCCCCAGCAGTTTGCATATGGCAGTGTGAACTGCTGTGCGATGCGGAAACCCGCAGTTGATTCGCAGGATTCTCGCATCGCACTAAAGTGAACCAGCCCTTAAAGACATTTTAATGAAGCAACATTCGACCTGGTATCAGCCTTTTGCAGTTCACTGTATAGCAACACTCTGACTGGTTACTATGTACATCTGCCCCAGTTTTAGTAAATAACCCCCAAGGAGTTACCCAGTTGTGCTGCAGCTCTCTTGTGTTAAAAAGGAGCATGCTGGTAAAATGAGAGAACAAAGTGACAAAAAGGTGGGCTCATCAGTCTTCTGCTTCTCCTTTCGCTGTCCAGTCATCAGCTAGGAAGGGTCAACTCCAGTAATATTTGCAATTTATGCAGCAGATATATAAAAAAAAAAAAAAAAAAAAAAAACAAACAAACACACACACACACACACACAGGCCTCCTGCCCTGATTGACAGTGCTGTGCTGTGTGACAGCTATGTAAATCTTGGGACTGGCCAGACAAATACAAATCCTTTAGCAGGTACCACATGTGTCTTCCATTGGTGTATTTAGCCCTTTGCCTGGACTTGCCTGAAAAAAACCCCAATAAAAGAGAAATCCATATGCTGAACATCTTCCTGCCAACTAAATGTGCAGCACATGCAAAGAACAGCTGATGATTTCAGGTATTAAACATATAAAAGCACCGCATTAAACAGTAAGACGCTGGAACACACAAACTTCAGTCTAGAAAGTTGCCTGATCAGATTTCAAGGCAAGGAAAAACTCAGAAGCCAGAAAGTCTACATGCCAGCTAGAGAGGCCACTGACCCCATAACTGGCAGAACAATAGAAGATCAAATATACTGGAGGTGATGCACATTCCAGCATACAGCAACATGGGCTCCAGCTTCATAGTGTCAACTCCTTGTTGTTTTTATTATCATTAAAGTATAATTTATAAAAGGAGAACTTTTTAAATTTAGGTTACAGTAAGGGAGGGTTAAAACTTCTGTAAGGTTTATTTTTGCCCTATGTGTCCCATTGGTCAGATTTCCTGTCACTTCCTGTCCCACAGCCAAAACAGAATGTGAGAAAATCTCTCTACAATGAGGGAACTCCTGGTTGTCACCAGAACTAGTGTCCTCATTGGAAGATTTCCCCGCTATTCCTGTTCTGGGGACAAGCCAAAATGTGTGATTTGCTTTTACTTTCCTTTTCAGTGATAATGGTACACAGGACTAATAAAGAGGGGGGGGGGGAATCTACCTAACAGGGGCACAGACAGCAATTAAAACTGACAGGGGGTCTAACGTCTCTCCACTGTATTTAAATCTAAAAACGGTTTTCCAAATATAAATTTTATTAGATTTTCCAAAGCTTGGGTAAGAAGCCCTACAAACTCACATTAGTAAGATAGTAGAGGTCGCAGCCTCCGAATCACACATTCTGTTGATTACGAAAACAGTTAGGCGGTTAGATACATTCCGTATCAGACTGGATGGATCTACCAGAGACGTACTCAAATACCGTCCCATAGTTTCATCACATAGGCCCAAATAACCCCGAAGAGTCAAATAGTCTCGTCAGTACTGAGCCTGCTCGAGTCAGTTCATATGTATAGAAAAACCTGAAAGGTCGTCTCCGGCCGTAGTGGGAGGCTGCCACCAATAGAGAGAAGGAAGAAAGATAGAAAATCAAGTAGTAAGCAAGTAAGAGGGAGGGGGAGGGGCAGAGGGGGTAGCTAAATAAAGAGAATGGCGAGTGCTCCAGGGAATACTGTTCCCATCGTATCATAACCGAAATGCATTTCCTAGATCATGTCAGGTTATATTTTCTCAGACCCTAAGAAGGGATTTACCCTCCTCCGAGAGTATAAACATATTCCACAGGGACCAGGTCTTCCTATATGCTTCTTGTCTGTTTTGCGCTGTCAGTATCAAGTCCTCCATTTTATTTATCTCCTCTACCTTCCTCAACCACATCGCCACCGTCAGAGAATGCTGCTGCTTCCACAGTATCGGGATGCAGGATTTCTAAAAACTGTTTTGCCTTTAGGTACACTTTAAAAATACTGTTGATTTTAGGTGTTAAAAGAGAAGTATGTGGTTTGGAGGGTTTGTAGTTTCATACTTACCTAGGTCCCCGCCAGCTCTAACACTGAGAACCGAGCAATAAAACACCGCCAATCGCTCAGTACTCAGGGCTCTGTGAGCTGGGGATGGTCAGTCACTGCTCTCTGCACTGCACCACCCTCACTCACTGGAGCGCTTCGCTATGGAGGGGGAGGAAGCGGCCGGCTCAGGCCCTCAGCAGCTCCCTGAGAGGCTGAGCCGACTGTCGGTCCATGCATGTGGGTGAATCATGACCCCAGTGTCGCAATTTTACCCGAGCCTGGACCGGCTCTGACACCAGCAGACAGTGGACTTCAGCCTGGTGTCTGCTGAAAACGGAGGACTGCAAAATGAACTACACTCCTGTGATTCATAGGAGCAGTCCACCCAAAACGAGCTTTGGTTGTACTTCTTTGGTGCATTTTTTTTTTTAAATGTGGTAAAGCGCAAAACGTAAAATGCACTTGGTTCTTGCCAAAAAAGATACTTGAGCTACTTTGGTGCGTTTGTTGCATATAAGGAATCAGGTGAATGGGCTTTGCTATACTGTTGTATTGCAAATGTCGCTTAAGTCTGCACATTATGTATAAAAAAAAAAAATGAAAACCTGGAGCATCAAAGGGATGCTTAGCATGAGGGAACCTCTTGGCTGCATAGGGGAGGCTGTAATGTGTGTGCATATGGATTTCCATAAAAAAGTTATATATATATGTTTAAAATAGAACCCTAAAGTTTTTTGTTTTTTTTTTTACATATGCAGGCCTCGCTATGTTACTTTGCACAATAGATCTGCTAAAAAAAAATAAAAAAACTTTAATTTTTCTCTCATTGTCCCAAGTTTGCCATCACCAAAAGCAAAACTTGTAAAAAAAAGAAAGAAAAACAAAACAATAAAAAAAACATGCATTTTTAAAGGCATATGCAGGATATTTATGAATGTGATACATTATTAACGATCTTAGCTTTGTAAATGTGTCAGTGTTTACTGATCAATGTATTAATTAATATTTTCAAGTACGGTTTTTGAAACTGTGCTGAATATAAGCTCTAACAAGCAGGGCCCTTTAAATTCCTCCTGTATTGTAACTGTACTATCTGCCTTCAAGTTATAAAGTGCTGCGCAAACTGTTAGCGCTAAAAAAATCACCATTAATAATAATAATAATAATAATAATAATAATAATAATAATAATATGGAGATGCTTTAAAAATTATTTCATGAACAATTTTTATAAAACAATAGTGCAGTAAATGGTTTGCATGACAGCAAAGAGCAAAATAATCAGTGGTAGGACTGGTAAAAATCATTACTGTTCCATTACAGGTAGATTATAACTTGTATTGTGATCTGAGCACTGTAAACCTAAAACACTATTTAATAAATTTTTAATATTCATAGGAAACTCACCCCTCCATCCATGTGGCCATGCTTTCGTTTGCTAAGAAATCACTTTGACCCCCCCCCCCCCCATTTCTAGCCATGGCCATCTTGAATAAGGGCAGATGATCCATGTAGCATTTACTTCCTGGAATCTTTCCGCCCTTAGATCAGGCATGCAGGTAGGGGCTGTGCCTAGCTGAGAAAACACCTCCTCTAGATGAAAGTAAAAAAAAAGGAAGATGTCCATGAAGACTCCTGGGATGTATGACAATTGTGGCCTAGGCCAGAAAGCAAGTTAAAAAAAAAAAAAAATAAGCTTAAAATAAAGTAAATATAATATACCTTCCTATCCAATTACTAATTCTAGCACAGTGTAAGGATTACAACTAGTTAATGCTGATTGAGACAGCAAAGTTCAACTTAGAGTCGTAAGGACTACAGAACCACACCTCTTTATTTAATGGGAAAATTGGAGAGGAGTAGAGTCCTGTGAATTTGGTCTTGTTACTGAGACCCTGAGCGCATATTGTCACCCTAGAACAGGAGGAAGAAATTAAAAATGAATGAAGTCCCCACATCTAATACTTGTAAGCTGCAATATACTTCATTTTTGTATTTCTTCTGTGTTATTAACACTGTATCAAAGAGTCACTATTAAAAGATTAAGGAATGTTTTATGTTGTACATGTAGCGTTTGCAGGATTAAAATAGAGGAATTCCATATACAAGCGCAAAATCTTTGGGCACGACAAACACATAGCCACTGGGGAAGAATCAACACCCTTATAGTAAATACACACCATGGTGGACTCATGTTAGGTAATGGGATAACCTTCAGATTTGACTTCTTAAATGGAAGATGGGCCAATATGTCTGTTATTATCTCTGCACTAACAGAGAAAACAAACAGATGGTTTATCATTTCTATCCTAGGTGTTGGACCTTTTGTTTTTCTCCCATAGCACCATCAAAAATGTGACAAAGCTGTACATCAGGGGTAGCAACCTTTTGAGCACAGTGTGCCGAAAAACGGTTTTCAAGAAATTGAACGTCAACTTCACACTCTCAATCACGAAAAGGATTTTTTATAAAGCAAATGCTGTAAACTACTTCAGCAGTAAAAAATTAACATCCTCCACTCTCACGACTCCCATGCCTCAGATCATCCCCAATTCCTGAAACTCCCCACCTCAGATGAGCCCCAATTTATGCACCTTCACACCTCCGATGACAGTCCCCACTGCAAATCAGTTTCACCACTGTACCCCCCTGCTCATCTGCCCCACCACTTTACCCCCCTGATCATTTGTCCCACCACTGTACCCCCTGCCCATCTGCTCCACTGCCGTATCCCCATGCTTTTCTGTCTCACTACTGAATCACCTTCTCATCTGTCCTAACACTGAACCCATCTGCTCAACCACTGTAACCAGTTTTCTCATCTGCCCCACTAATGTACCTCCTGCACATCTAATCTCACCTCTGTACCCCCCTGCTCCCCTGCCCCACCACTGTAACCCCCTGCTCATCTGCCCCACCACTGTAACCCCCTGCTCATCTGCCCCACCACTGTAACCCCCTGCTCATCTGCCCCACCACTGTAACCCCCTGCTCATCTGCCCCACCACTGTAACCCCCTGCTCATCTGCCCCACTGCTCTGGCCCATCACTGTACCCCCCTGCTCATTTGGCCCATCACTGTACCCCCTCTCATCTCTTCCACCAATGTACATCCCTGCACATCTTCCCCACTGCTGTACCCTCCTGCTCTTCTGTTCCACCTCTGAACCCCTCCTGCTCATTTTCCCCCATCACTGTACCCGCCTGCTCATCTGCCCCACTGCTGTACCCTCCTGCTCATTTCCCCCACCTCTGAACCCGCCTGTTCATCTGCTCCACTGCTGTAACCTCTTCTCATTTATGATATGCGTGATATTCAGAGTGGTGAAAAAAAGCAAAGATGCGACACATCTACCTGTCCTGGCACATTCATCCTGCTGATCCACCTCTCGCATGCAGCCCACATGCTTGTATGTGATGTATGTGATGTCACATAGAAGCATATGGAATAGAACCGCAATGATGAGCTCAGATCAGGGACATTTTCTGAAAGCAGTAGGCCTGTGTGCAGGATCATAAGTTGGGCCCCACAGCTGAGAAAAAGTGGTTGGGTGTGATTTTCATTGTGCCTGGTTCAGTAGTAAGTGACGCAAAAGTTCAGGAATAATTTCAACAAAGTTCCCAGAAGCTCAACAGTAATTCCACAAACTGTCACCTGATTGTGGTTTTCTCAATCACAGTGAAATCCCTTCTTTCTGAGATTGGTAGTGGCAACCAAGAGTGTCATCTTCCTCCAGATGGTGGGCGGGGCTAGCAAGACTATGACTGGCTTTAGCAGTGGCCAAGACATTCCTCCTCCTCCTGGAAAAAGGGACCGCCCCCTCCTAGCAGAACTGCACCCAATCTCTTCCCCATCACAAAAGCTGACAATCGCAGCTACAGCAAAGTTAGAGAACCAAACAATGTTTCCCATCTTTTACAATGTGTGGGGGCACAGTGCCTCCCCCTCAGTACAGGTGCGGCTGGGGAAATCTGAAATTGGAATGCATTAATGTCTCAGTGACACTTCCCTGCGCTGCTCTGCTGATGGGGAGGGAGTCAAGTGCCGGCAAAAGACACTTTGCATGCCGCTTGCAGCACCAGTGTCGGGGGTTGCCTACCCCTGGTGTACATAATCAAGTACATAACACTGATGTCTTTAGGTATAAACTTACAAATAACTGCATATCAAATTACAGATTTTTTCCCTTTGCCAATGCAGGCTGTGTTTTTTTACAAGATAATTGTGTATACAGTATTATCTACATGACCAAGAATGCAGAATCCCAACGAGCAACAATTACTACAAGAACAAAATATCAGCCATGTGTGACAGTGGTTGGCATCTTGCGGCAGTGGGGGCATTATCTTGTAGTATCACTGAAGAGATTTGTTATCAGTGAATAAGACCCTCAGGGCCGATCTGCCTGTGATCCCCTGGGATGCAGAACAGGGAGGGTCGTAGAGAAAGAACGTTCACATATGTTTTGATTTAGCATGTTCTGGGAACAAATGCTTTTCAGACAGTGCTGAGATTACTAGCAGCCTAGAAGGCAAAATTAAAAAGGGAAAGTGTATTTTTAAAAAGCCAAATACTAACTTACAGCAGTAACTTATAGAATGATGGCTCTATTACAGCCAAGCCGCTGGTAATGTCATTCAATGCAATGATAAATCCTTGTATAGAGTGGTGATGAAATGGGGTTCCTGGTAAAGTTACCAAGCTTCCATGATGATGTGGGCAAGAGAGAGTTTATTGCAGCATTTGAATGGCATAAAACCCTGTACACACGGGCAGAATCTCGGGAGACATTTGCTGGTATAAAAATAGAAACCGGCCCGCATTCTTCCCGTGTGTATGCCGGTCTGTCCGACAATGCTGGACGTGCATGCTGGAAAACCAGCAAACGACTGACTACCGGTCAGTGTTCTCAGCCAATGGCAGAGAGCGCTGATCACAGTGTTCTGGCGGAACACAACAGCTCAGTGGGGGAAATCGCTGTACTAACCTCACATTGTTAAATTTTTCTCATGCAACCAACTGAGTTGCACAAAAATAAACTAATAGTGTGTATACGGCTTTATATACTCAAGCACTCAGCAGTGACTCCAGACTGCTAATTGTATAACTCCACCCAAGAGCCAGCCCCTGCTTATATGACATCACTGGCTTTAAAATAAGGTATATATTGAAAACATTAAGATTTTATTTAATATGTTATTAGCATCTTTTTGAAGGCAAAATGTAAGCAGATTAGGCTTCAGCTTTAAAAGCCAGCTGCAGATGTTCTCGGGCACATTACTAGAAAACACTGGAATTAACAGGCTTGCTGAGTATGCCATTATATTTTTATTAGTTGTGCGTTTTCTAGGAACGAATTAGAATTTAATGGATATAATAAGCAACAATGAGTTTTCAGGAGGGTGATCATTTTCAATATTTTATAGTAACCAGACTTATAGTTTGAGCAAAGTCCCTCAACACATTTCAAGAATTGCTTAAGAAGCCAATAATTTAAAGCTGAACTCCAGGTAAAGTATTTACTACACATCTGGAATTCATATATGAAAGTTGTTTTAACTGTCAAAGTTTTTTTTATTTCTATCCAGCCAGTTCTGACATTTACACAGCCATGCATAACAGCACAGCCAGCCTGGTGACCGGACCTTTCTGTACTGCAAACCAGCTGGGTCACCTCCCTAGCCACAACCTGTACCAGGACTATGAAGGAGAAATTGCATGATGTTTTGTTCTGTCTCTCCTCCAAATAACAGGTTACTGGTCAGTCCAATTGCATGCAACATATTACACTGATGATATAATAGCGATATTTATTTTAATTTATTTCAGGTAATTGTATAGAGCCATCAATTTACGCAGCGATTTACATATACGTTGCACATTCACAGTCCCTACCCTCAAGGAGCTTACAACCTAAGGTCCCTAACACACATTCATACATATACTAGTGCCAATTTATACAGGATTCAAGTAACCTACCACTGCTACCAGCATGTCTTTTGAGTGTAGGAGGAAACCGGAGTACCCGGAGGAAACCCATGCAGGCACAGGAAGAACATGCAAACTCCAGGCAGATGGTGTCGTTGTCGGGATTCAAACCAGTGACCCTTTTTGCTGCTAACCACTACACCACCATGCTGCCCCTGTTCACACCCATGGCTTTTGTTTTCAGGCAGAAAGTCACACATTTTTTGCAGCGATTTTGTACAGGTCAAAAGGTCACCAATGTAAAAAAGTAGAAAATGCCTGTAATCTGCCAAAAAAGAAGCTCCTGTACTTTTTTGAGCTTCAGATGACAAAACACTGATGCCCCGTACACACCATCAGGAATTCCGTCCAAAAAAACTTGGATAGTCTTTCCGACGGGATTCCGCTCAAGCTTGCCTTTCATACACACGGTCACACAAAAGTTCTGCGAACTTTCGACCATCAAGAACGCGGTGACGTACAACACTACGACGAGCCGAGAAAATGAAGTTAAATGCTTCAGAGCATGCGTCAAAATTTTGCACGTCGGAGTTTGTACAGACGATAGGAATTTCCGATTGGATTTTTTTCCAACCGAAAAAACAGAATTCAGCCAGCAAAAGTCCGATGGAGCATACACACAGTCGCATTTTCTGAACAACAGCTCTCATCTGTGTTTTGCTGGCATCAGATGTGAACAGGGGCCATTGAAATGAATGGGATTTGTCTTGTTGGGCGTTTTTAGAGCTGAGGCTTACAGCAGAAAAACACTCACACAGGGCAGTGTGAAGAACAGCTGGTGGATAGGCTCCTCAGTCCCTCATATGTTCGGCACCTTCTGCTGATAGACAAAAAGTTGCTTCAGCAAGAGGCCGCAAGCGCAAAAGTGCGGCAAGTGAATCCATTAATCTGAAAAAGATGCACCCGGGCAAAATTAAAAAACAGCCACAAACACTTGTGCAAAGGGGTCACATGTAACATGATGGTGTCAGAGGACAGATGCAGCATTTCAAGTAGGAATCCGAAAATAATCCATACTTCTCTTTTAACACTTGCTTACTGGGCACTTAAACCCCCCTCCTGCCCAGGCCAATTTTCAGCTTTCAGCGCTGTCACTCTGAATGACAATTGCGTGGTCATGCAATACTGTATCAAATTAAATTTTTAGCATTTTTGTCACACAAACAGAGCTTTCTTTTGGTGGCATTTGATCACCACTGAGGGCTATTATTTTTTGCTAAACAGAGAAAGATGGAAAATTTTGAAAAAAAAAAAGTTTCATAGTTTGTTATCAATTTTGCGAACAGGTCATTTTTCTCCTTCATTAATATGCACTGATGAGGCTGCACTGATTGGCCCCCGATAGGTGGCACTGATTGGTGGCACTATGGGCAATGGTAGGTGGCACTGGTGGGCACAGAAGAGTCCACAGCTCTTATTTTTTTATTTTCTCTTCACGCCATCAGCGTGAGGAGAAAGAATAGCAGATTACCGACTCTGTTTACATCACATGATCAGCTGTCATTGGCTGAAAGCTGATCACATGGTAAGAGATCCACCCCTTACTCCGATCTGTGATCAGCCAAGCCTCATAGACTCGCTGATCACAGAGTGTGCAGCGCGCGCCCTGCAGGCCGCTTGAGCACAGAAGGACGTCTATTGACACCCTCCTGGCAAAGTAGGTCCACGCTGTAGCCATCATTCATCTATAGCGTGGACGGGAAGGGGTTAAACTGCCTAGAGTGTTCTTTACTGTCAGAGCGATAAGGATGTGGAACTCCATTCCACAAGCAGTGGTATCAGCAGGGAGTGTCAATAGTTTAAAAAAAAAAAAAAACTATTTGATGGGCATCCTAATGATTGCAACATACAGGGATATGAGCTTTATTATTGACAAACACACACACACACACACACACACACACACACACACACACACACACACACAAACACACACACACACACCACAAGTTGAACTGGATGGACTGGTGTCTTTATTCAACCCTACAAACTATGTAACAAATCCAAGTATTAACACTATTTCATTTAAACATGAACACAGAGTTCAGATTTAAACAAAGGGCTTGTCAAAGGGCACTTGCAAAGTAAATTAGTATATACAGTATGAGGTTTTGCAATCTAGAAAAGAAAAATAGTCTTCCAGTGAATACATGGCTGAGGCCTTCATGTATCCACTGCAACCTAGACAACACACTATGGATTACTGCTCACAAATCAATGGCCTCCATAGAATGCATACCACGCTATATGTTGAAGGCCACGCCATTATGTGCTATGCTAGCTGCAAGTACACACACAGCAGGCAAATAAATATTGACTTTGCAAATATAACAAAATTATAAAATAATTTATGAGTTTCTCTAGTTACCTGTAATTTATTAAAGCGGGAGTCCGCCGGGACTCCGCGTTTTTTTTTTTTTTTTAAAAGCCAGCAGCTACAAATACTGCAGCTGCTGACTTTTAAAATAGTGACACTTACCTGTCCAGCGCGCCCGCAATGTCGGCACCCGAAGACGATCTCTAGATCGGTACTCGGGTGCTGCCGCCGCCATCTTGGGTATGGGAATCAGGAAATGGAGCCTTTCGGCTTCATTTCCCTACTGCGCATGCGCGAGTAGCGCTGCGCAATAAGGACGGTCCCCGCTGCCTCTGGGATCTGTGTGTTTCCCAGCAGGCAGCGGGGCACTTGCGGAAAGGGGCGTAATCTACGCCCCTTTCCGCAGAGAGCTATCCCGGAAGTGGGTGCAGTTACCTGGATTATCCAGGTAACTGCACCCCCCTCCCCCCGAAAGGTGCCAATTGTGGCGCCGGAGGGGGGGAGGGTTCCGATGAGCGGAAGGTCCATTTTAGGGTGGACCTCCGCTTTAACATTATTTCTTATTCCTTCTCAAAGGTCTGGCTAACTAAAAAGATCAATTTTTGTAGAGAAGCAAAATGCACAATCTCATGTTACCCGTTGTAATGGAAATTTGTAGGTTCTGTATATAATTGTATTCTATTTTATATGTATTGCACAATGCCCTCACTGTGCACAGGGCACTAATAATGTTTTCAGTACATGTTTTGCATTCTTTTGAGTCCTGATTAGAATTAGCCTGCCTATGTTATGCCCCTTGTTACCATAAACAAACAATTGTAATATTAATGTAATACCTACGTAATGATGTGTATAAAAACCTTCAAATGCGTCATAATAAAGGAGAACGGTTATTTGGAAAGATGCCGAGCGTATCTTTTGGGTCTGTTCCCTACTGCAGTAGTTATTAATTTGGAACCACTAATCAATATGAGGATAGGAGTTGCCCATCTATAAAATATCCATTTCACCGTCTTTGTAGCATATAGTACTGCTTCCCTGTGCAGTGAAATAGGCTAAGCATGTCTTCAGCCCTCATGTAAAGTATGTGATCAGTTAAAATATCATCTGATCTTTCATCTCTTTACAACATAAACAATACAAAGTGATAGGTCCGGGATTTATGGATTATAGGAGAACAAAAAATGATAGAATCTGGAATTTCTCTTTAATGTCATAGTAGAGTACTGCCAATGTCTTTTAGCTTTTAGGCTCCACGCATAGTACATATCATTTCTGCACACAAACTGTCCAGTGCTGCCAAGTTTCTCCTCACTCCTGTTGGCGATCAGAACAACTGATGATGACGACAGGGAATGAAATGAAGGAAAATATAAATTTGCTGTGATGGTCCTCATTAAAGTGAGCTTATTACTCTTCCCTACATGAGCAAAGCACACATTCACTTTGAGATGAAGCTTGCTCTATACAAATTTTGCTAGAGATCCAAATTATAGCTATCCTTCTCATATTTAAAAGTTAACTGCGACTTTCTGACTGTTTCATGATGCACCCATATCTACTTGGCCTCCAGAAGATTTTACCTTCTTCATGACCAGCCTATTTTATTTTTTTGATATTTGGCACTACATTACTTTAACTGATGATTGCATGGTCATGCAATGCTGTACTTTAAATTTATATGATATTTTCACACAAATAGAGCTTTCTTTTGGTGGTATTTGATCATCACTGGGTTTTTTGTTTTTTTGCAATATAAAAAAAATCAAAAAAAAAAAGACTAACAATTTTTGTGAAAAAAAAAAAAAAACACACAAAATTTTATATAACGTAATGTATATTAAATATACCGTATTTATCGGCATATAACATGCACATTCATTTTAACCACTTAAGGACTGCCGTATTGCCAATGTACGTCATTACAATGGCACCGGCAGGCACAAGCACGTACATGTACGTGCTTGCCTTCCAGCGGGTGGGGGGTCCGATCGGACCCCCTCCCGCTGGATACGGCGCTCCGTTTCGCTTCAGGAGCGTTACGGGATGAGGGGGTGGCCGGTGGTTTCTGGCCATCCCCTCTCGATCGCTCCTGGCGAATGAGAAGCTTCCTCCCACAGTGTATTGTATACACAGTCCGGGAGGAAGTGATGTCATTCTCCTCGGGGCGGTCTTTTTGACCGGACTACGAGGAGAAGACAGAAAGTAAGTGTGCACCAACACTACACTGACATGTAGGCACACACAGGCACACAACCCCCCCCCCATCGCCACCCCTTCCCCCCCCAGTCACAGTGTCACTGATTGCAGTGATCATTTATTTACTGATCACTGCATTCAGTGTCAGTTGTAAAAGTAAAAACTGTCAGGGCAGTTAGTGTTAGGTCCAGGGTAGCCCCCTACCACCCCCCAATAAAGGTTTAACCCCCTGATTGCCCCTAGTTAACCCTTTCACCCCCTTTTGCCAGTGTCACTAAGCGATCATTTTTCTGATCGCTGCATTAGTGTCGCTAGGTAGCTAGTTATTTTTTTAGGTTCACCGCCAGGTTTTTATAGCGCTAGGTACCCCGATATACTACCCAATAATGGTTTTAACCCCCTGATTGCCCCTAATTAACCCTTTCACCAGCGATCACAGTATAAGTGTCACTGGTGACGCTGGTTAGCCAGTTAGTTATTTAGGTTCCCCGTCAGGTTTTTATATAGTGCCAGGGACCCTCATATACTACCTAAAATTTGAACCCCCTGATTGCCCCTAGTTAACCCTTTCACCAATGATCACCGTATAAGTGTTACGGGTGACTCTGGTTAGTTTGCTTTTTATAGCATCAGGGCACCCACCATTTATTACCCAATAAAGGTTTAACCCCCTGATCACCCGGCGGGTGATATCAATTAGGTTTTAGGGTCAGGGTCTGCGTCGCCCCAGGCAGCGCTAGGTTAGTGCCAGTACCGCTAACACCCACACGCAAAGCATACACCTCCCGTAGTGGTATAGAATCTGAACAGATCAATATCTGATCTGATCAGATCTATACTAGCATCCCCAGCAGTTTAGGGTTCCAAAAAAACGCATTGTTAGCGGGATCAGCCCAGATACCTGCTGGCACCTGCGTTTTGCCCCTCTGCCCAGCCCACCCAAGTGCAGTATCGATCGATCACTGTCACTTACAAAACACTAAACACATAACTGCAGCGATCGCAGAGTCAGCGATCGCAGGGATCAGGCCTAACAGTTTTGGTAGCATTTTATATTTAAATCCGGAAGGCAGTGCTTGGTTTTCGGGGTCCCGTACGTGGCTAGGCTCCCAAAAAGTCCCCCACATGTGGTATCCCCGTACTCGGGAGAAGCAGCAGAATTTATTTTGGGGTGTAATTTGACTTATGCCCATAGCATGTGTGAACAATATATCATTTAGTGACAACTTTGTGCAAAACTTTTTAAAATTCCTGCAACTTGTGGCAAAATATAAAATATTTCAAGGACTCAACATGCCTCTCAGTAAATAGCTTGGGGTGTCTACTTTCCAAAATGGGGTCATTTGGGGGGGGTTTTGTGTTATTTTAGCATTTTATGGCCTTCGAAACTGTGATAGGTAGTGAGGAGTGAAATCAAAAATTTGCACCCTTAGAAATCCTGAAGGCAGTGATTGGTTTTCGGGGTGCCGTACGTGGCTAGACTCCCAAAAAGTCCCACATATGTGGTATCCCCGTACTCATGAGAAGCAGCAGAATATATTTTGGGGTGCAATTCCACATATAACTATGGCATGTGTGAGCAATATATCATTTAGTGACAACTTTTTGTAAAAATTTTTTTTTTTGTGTCATTATTCAATCACTTGGGACAAAAAAAAAAAAATTCAATGGGCTCAACATGCCTCTCCACAACTTCCTTGGGGTGTCTACTTTCCAAAATGGGGTCATTTGGGGGGGGGGGGTTGTACTGCCCTGCCACTTTAGAACCTCAAGAAATGAGATAGGCAGTCGTAAATTAAAAGCTGTGTAAATTCCAGAAAATGTACTCTAGTTTGTAGACGCTATAACTTTTGCGCAAACAAATAAATATACGCTTATTGACATTTTTTTACTAAAGACATGTGGCAGAATAAATTTTGCCCTAAATGTATGACTAAAATTGAGTTTATTCGATTTTTTTTATAACAAAAAGTAGAAAATATAATTTTTTCTCAAAATTTTCGGTCTTTTTCCATTTATAATCGCAAAAAATAAAAATCGCAGAGGCAATCAAATACCATCAAAAGAAATCTCTATTTGTGGGAAGAAAAGGACGCAAATTTCGTTTGGGTACAACATTGCATGACCGCGCAATTACCAGTTAAAGCAGTGCAGTGCGAAATTGTAAAAAGACCTCTGGTCCTTAGGCTGTTAATTGGTCCGGGGCTGAAGTGGTTAAGAGGGACGTTTCAGGAAAAAAAAACTTAAATTTTAAATAAGGAACTTTGAAGTAAAATAAGGGTCAGTGTCCATCTGTAGGCACTGATCCACCATTGCCATCAATGGAGCTTGATTAATGCCCATCTGCAGCCTCACAAGTGCCATCAATGCACCCTCATCAGTCCACATTGATGCAGCCTCATAAGTGCCTTCAATTCAGCAGCCTCACCAGTGCAGCCTGATCAATAGGCATCTGCAGCCTAGAGGGGGCAGGACGAGTGCTTACCTATTACACACAGTGAGAATCTCCTATGATAGACAGAACAGTGGTCCAATGGCGGCCCAGGAGATGGGACTTCTTATTACAGAGGCCACCAAGTAAACAGGAGATGCTCACTATATGTAACTTGATGGAGCTCATCCTGCCCCCCTCTCTGTACCCTCTAAGGCAGCTAAAATTGAAGTATTGGCGTATAACACGCTATTTGCACCCGATTTTCAGGGTGACAAAGTGCATGTTATACGCTAATACAGTAATCTCTTCAGCAATTGTGGCCAAATTGTATTCTACTATGTCTTTGGTAAAAAAATAAAAAAATAAGTGTGTATTTATTGGTTTGTGTGAAAGTTACTGGGTCTACAAACTATGGGAACTAGTACCCGAATTTGTTTAATTATTATTATTTTTTAATACTACTAATAGCGGTGATCAGCAACTTATAATGGGACAGACAATCTGACACCAACTGATGCTGTGGAGAACTGACAAACTGCTTCTAACATCACCAGTGATATTAAAGTGGAGGTAAACCCGATTAACTAAATCCTGTCTTTCTGCTGTTTTGTTCCTGTTAACAGCATGATAACTTCTGACAAGTTCTCAGAGACAGGAGATAAAAGCAGCTGAAAATGTGCGACCCGAGAGGTTGCTATAAAGAGCTTGTCTTGTCACAGCACTCGGAAAGTATCTTCGTTCTTCTACCTGTGTGGAGGTGGGGGTGACTTTTCTCCAATCAGCTGTATCCCAGTGTAAGCCAAGAATCCACTCCTACAGCTGAATGAGGATGTGAAAAATCTAACCCGAATATAGCAAGCCAAAGACAGCAGAAATACATGTAAAACTTATATAGGGAGATTTGTTTCATCCCTGCGTATCATCTGAGGCTATTCACTCCACTGAGTATATGTGAGGGTTTACATCCACTTTAATACAGTGATCAGTAGCAATAAAATGCACCATCACTGTAATAATGACACTGGGTAGGAAGGGGGTTTTCATTTAGGGCGATCAAGGGGTTAACTGTGTGCCCAACTATGTGTACTGTCCCTTGTTCGTGATTGTGTACAATGACAGAGCTGTGTTCAACTTCTATCACCAAGCCGGCGGTCAATCATTACCCGGGGCCCAGCGATCAGCATGCGTTTCAGTCTGAGTGCATTTATTGTTTTGCAAAATGTAGAATCATCCTCCAAAGCTGAACTACGGCCATACCTTCAGTTTTCCACCATTGTAAGGTTATGTTCACACCAGCCACTGTGTTACAATATTTGTGCATTGCACTGTTCACTTTTTTTTTTTTAACTAACCTATTGAAAGGTCACATAGATACCTCAGAAAGTTTAATTGCCCACTGTGTGTGTGAAGCAGCAGAAAAACAGAAAAAAAAATGCCATGCAGTATTTTTTTTTTAGTGCACACGGCCCGCACCGCCCACAATAGTAGTGGTGCCAACCGGGCAGATATGGACACAAGGCAGTTTGCCTTCTCATGCGATGGGACTACGTTGGAATTTCCACTCAATGCAGCCCCACTGCATTTGGTGTTAACATACACTGTAAGGCTCCTTTTATGTATAGAAATCATTTACTCTTTAAACATCAGCTTTAAACACAAAAATGGTGACCTTAAAGTGGTTCTAAAGCCTGAAGGCTTTCTACCTTAATGCATTCTATGCATGAGCTGCCCGGTCTTTGTGAATGGATGAAGGCAGGGTGGCTTGGGAGCAAGCCATACATGTGCCCCCATAGAAAGTGGCTTCCTATGGGGGCACTTACCAAAGAGGAGGAGTTCTGGTGGGGGGGGGGCAAAGAAGAGGAGGATTGGGTCTGCCATGTGCAAAACCATAGCACAGAGCAGGTAAGTATAACATGTTTACATTTTTTATAAAATAAATAAAAGAAGGTTTAATGTTACTTTACTGGTATCCATACCTTTATATTTCTAATCCTTGCTATTTTGTCATCGACATTCAGTATGATTCTTGTTCCTTCCGCAATCTCTCTGAAAGAAAGATTTAAGAATATTTGGTTATTTCAATCAAATTTTGCAGTATACTGTATGTCCTTTTTATAAGGAAAAAAAAAAAAAAAAAATCACAACAGGCAGTCATGACTAGTTAGCTTAGTGCATAACACTCACATTGTATGTCAAATCACAAAAAAAGTGCAGAAATACAGCATACACATGACAAACTCTTTTTTTAGGTTACAGTACAGGCAACAAATCAGTATATGAGGAATGCAAACATGCAGCTGTTGGAAGAATCCATGATCTAAGTGAGTTGATGCTAGATATGGAAATTTACATAGAATACTGTGAAAAAAACGTTAAACCTCCAATGAGTTGCAATTCCGTGGGCGAAAACCCCTCATTAGGGAGAAAGGTCAAGAGGAGAATGGCCAGTCTTGTTCATGCCGACAGGAAGTCCCCTATTGCTCAGAATATTACACTTTACAAAAGTGTTGTGCAGAAAGGCATATCTGAACATACTTTAAACGAAAATCAATCAGCGCTTAAAACAATAAAATAAATATAAAATAGTGAAAAAAATAATAGTGAAAAAAATATTAATGCAGCTAGAATACTATAGGTCAAAATACCAAATCCCACATTACAAAGTAAAAAGTAACAGTACAGCGCAAATAAACATAAAAATAAATATAAATAAATGAAATCAATCCATTAATATAGTGCATATAATACAAAAGTCTATAAGTGAAAGAAAAAAAACAGGTGAATTGTCAAGAAGAGTCCGCTTGTGCAGTGTGTCTTCAATCAACAAAACAGGTGATGATGTGATCCCTTCACCAAAGAGCAAGATGGACTCTCACCTCAAATAATGGACCCCTGATAAATCAGACAGGTCAAAGACGCATGTTCCCATCAAGGGTTAATCACAGCAATCAGCAAACGTAACAGAAGTGCTCCAAAGATAAATCCTTTTTCATGTCCTCAAACCAATATGATTCCACATAGAAGCATAAAAAACAGAATCTAGTGCTCTCCGTTTGTAACAAATTTATTAAAAAAGAAGCAGGAATAAAAATGGTACACTCACATTTTTATGCACTGATCTCCAGTGCCGAGTAATGGGCATAAAAACAGATATAATCCAGCATCCATGCACGGATCAGTGTAACAGCTTGCGGATGACGTCACGGCTTAGGTCACGTGGTCCGTACGCGATGCGTCCCCGAAAGTAGGAGGGACTTCATCAGCAGCCGCATGCATGGATCCGTGCATGGATGCTGGATTATATCTGTTTTTATGCCCATTACTCGGCACTGGAGATCAGTGCATAAAAATGTGAGTGTACCATTTTTATTCCTGCTTCTTTTTTAATAAATTCGTTACAAACGGAGAGCACTAGATTCAGTTTTTTATGCTTCTATGTGGAATCATATTGGTTTGAGGACATGAAAAAGGATTTATCTTTGGAGCACTTGCGTTACGTTTGCTGATTGCTGTGATTAACCCTTGATGGGAACATGCGTTTTTGACCTGTCTGATTTATCAGGGGTCCATTATTTGAGGTGAGAGTCCATCTTGCTCTTTGGTGAAGGGATCACATCATCACCTGTTTTGTTGATTGAAGACACACTGCACAAGCGGACTCTTCTTGACAATTCACCTGTTTTTTTTCTTTCACTTATAGATTTTTGTATTATATGCACTATATTAATGGATTGATTTCATTTATTTATATTTATTTTTATGTTTATTTGCGCTGTACTGTTACTTTTTACTATATCTGAACATACAACACATCCACAAGTATCAGAAAGATGCGTTCTAACCACACATCAAAATCAAAGACACGGCAACTGAACAATTCCCTACTGTGTACAGAAGAAACAATCCCGATGGGAAAATCCAAACTTCTGATGCTTGAAAGGGTTTGTTATCCCTCTGGAGTGGATCCAAGACCGGAATTATTAGTGTCAGTTAAAAGGAAAGCCTAATATTGGTGTACAAAGTTTAAAATTACAAAGAAGAGGAGTTTCTACCTTGTACCCATACTTTAGTCAAAACAAAGAGATTTTAGGTGTTTAACATAATACTAGAAATTAGTTTTGGTCACCTGAACAGGGTTCTGTTCTTTAAAATGAGGCTCTAATACCATGCTGTCATGACCTCATTGTGTTCAAATAAGAGACAAAAACAACAAATGTAATGTATAGGCTGTTTATAAAATTAACCTATAACAAGGTATAGAGATGCACGATTAATCATTAAAAAATTGTGATCTCGATTCACCCCCCCTGACAATCTCTCCTGCTGAGGCAATGCTTTCATATAAACAAGTGGAGAGATTATCTGCTCACTCAGCTGTCAAAAGAAAGCATCCAGGGCAATCTGCCAAGTTTAGAACTTGAAACATTCTAACTAACACTTACTTTTTAGATCAAAAGGGATAGAACTTCCTGTGTAAACAAATAATTCGGGCAGTCTGCCAAGCTTTCAACCATGTGTAAATGCAGGAAGTTTAATCATCTTGCCCTTTTCTATATTAACCACTTAAAGTCTAAATCTTTTTCTGACACTTCTTTAAGTTAAAATCAATATTTTTTGCTAGAAAATTACTTGGAACCCCCAAACATTATAATATATAATTTTTTAGAAGAGACCTTAGGGAATAAAATGGGAATTGCTGCAATATTTTATGTAACACTGTATTTGCCCAGCGGTCTTTCAAATGCAATTTTTTGGGAAAAAATACACTTAAAAAAATAAATAAAAACGAAACAGTAAAGTTGGCACAATTTTTTTTTTTAATGTGAAAGATGTTACACCGCGAGAATCGTGAGAGAATAGTGATCTATCTTCTAAGCAAAATAATCGTGATTCTCATTTTAGCCAGAATCGTGCAGCTCTAACAAGGTATGAGATAAATGATAACCAAGTGGCCAATTTATATTTTTATTTGCATTCTAGGAACCCTCTTTGGATACCCCCCCCTTCCAGATCTTCCCATGTGATCATCTCCATTCGGCACAGGTAGCACAAGAGGTTTTCAAGCTATTAAGGTTACATCTGAACAAAAAGAGAAAGTTTGGGAGGCAGGACTTTGAATGAGGCCAATCAAAAAAAGGATGGAGTTTTTTGGAGACTTTGAATGAGAGACGTATATCAAAGAGCAGTCTTGGCAAAGAACATTTTATTATACCTTGTGAAATCATGTACAGCATACTGAATGACACAAAAAAACACACACAGAATCGCATAAACGCAGGGCATGCTAAAAACCACATATAACTATTGACGCCAAGGTACTTGGCATATCATGGGGTAAAAGACAAGTCCTGCTCAACATGGGCCACGGAAGGGCTGGATGGTGTTGGAAAATCTAGAGTAAAAGATATAAGAGACATAAAATCATCTGTATGGACAGCATGCATCTATGTAAGCCCAACGCGTTTCGTTGGGGTATAACAACTCTTCAGGGGCGAATGCAATGGTGAAGTCAACTGCATAGAACAGAGGATCGGAGCTGTTAGAAAGGTCTGGCATGGAAGCTGAGGTAGAGACATGTGGACAAGCAGGGAGCACTGTGGATTCCCCAAGGCCAATGTGCAAATGTAGGCGACAGTGAGCCAACACTTGTGTGGATTGAGATCAATAGTATACATTCAATTATGGATCCATTGGAGAGGTATAGTGGTGGAGAACCAGGAGAGCCTTAATCCAGAGGTGCTGGTATAACAGCACAGATACCTACTGTGCTGGTATAGGCCGTATAGAACGTTTTTTTGGTTTACAAAAGAAAAACATTCCTCCATCCATGCCAGCAGTGAGGATGAATAAATCCCCCCTGCCGGGTTTTTGTATTCTGTCATCAGGTGCCGATGGCTGTCAGAATACCCAAATAGTGCCTGCTTCTGATTGAATGCAATCACTGCTCAGCTGACAATTTTCTGACATTGCTTGAATTTTGGCCAGGTTAGCAGGAATCGGCTGGAATTCGAGCAGTTATAGCCAAGTAAAGTGCAGTGAGCCGACGGTCCCATGTGGACCCATAGACATGGGATCATCACTTAATTTATTCGAAAATAGCTGTTATCTCAAAGGAAGAGGAATAGGGTTATGGCTATTGTGTGAGAACCGAGTAATCAGCAGTGTTCAATCGCTCGGTTCTCAGTGTTAGTGGTGCCGGCGGACACCTAGGTAAGTATGAATCTTAAAAAAATAAATAAAAAAAAATAAACACCCCATACGTCTCTTTTAAGTGGTCATTGTTTCAGCATCTGGACTCGTAAGCAGCACTGAAATTAGCTCAGGGCACCGTTTTCCACAAGAGTGGTGTTTTTAATGCTTCTTTTGCCACATAAAAAATGATAATTGGGATGACTAAAGCTAAATTCCAGGATAAGCAATTAATGACTAAATGCAAGAGTCATGTACAGATATATTCTTCTTTCAGTCTTGGTGTGCTTTGTGAATTTATTCAAGATCTGTGCAGTATTCCAATGTTAAAGCAAGAGCTTCCTGTAATAAAGACCAGTCACTGCTGCTCTCTCTCCTTGTGCAGGGTGACTGGTCTTGTATCTGCCCCTTTCTGTAGTTTTCTTAAGGCAGGCCATAGTGGGTGGAGCTCCTGGCCCCTCCCACAGCCATGCTCTGCACAGGCTGCGTACAGCACAGCGATGAGATCAGTGCTACTTTTATATGGTAGTTTCAAGACTTTGTAAAGGCATTTACAGCGCACAAAGTGGACTTACAGTATGACATTTGCGTTAATTGAGGAATATATTTAAAATGAAAGTTGTTTGTTTCCTGAAGTTCAGCTTTAAGATATCAGGGGGTTGGTAAAGGGCTGTCTTAAAATATGAGGGAAATCCTAATCTCTTCTGAAAATGCTAGTTACCTTGTTGGTATGTTGATGCTCTATGAAAGACAGAGGCAAGTAACTCTTGATTTTCTCTAAAGCCTCGTACACACGATCGGATTGTTGGCCAACAGAGCATCAGGCTTTTGTCCAAGGGGTGTGTGGCAGAAACTTGTCTTGCATACAAACGGCACACAATTGTCGGCCAACAAACATGAACGTAGTGACGTACTACGCCACCGCCTCGAGCGCCACCATTTTGGCACCTTCTGCTAACATCATGTTTGCTGAGCATTGATTCCAAGTATGCGTGTTTATACTTTCAACTTTTGTATGATGAACTTGTGTACAGACAATAGGAAAATCTGACAACAGACAAATGTCCACCGAAAACGTACTAGCCTGCCATCCAACATTTATTGGTGGAAAGTTGTACAACAATTGTCTGATGGAGCGTACTAACGGTCACATTTTAGGCCAACAGTCTGTCATCACACAATTGCCTGCTGAAAATCTGATCAGGTGTATGAGGGTTCATTAGAATTTGGTACATGCTTGTTCCGTGTGTGTGTGTGTGTGTGTGTGTGTAACTCAAAAGTCAGACACAGCCAGTCAAGCAGTATTTTCAGATGAAAGCCAGCAATGGTAGCCAACATATCTTCTGTGACAGGTGTAACTTAAAGCCAACTGAAGCAATAAAGAAGTTTGATCAACTGCCACTTGCTAAGTCTGTAAATTTTCCTTAGAGGTTTGCAGCATCTCATTTGACACGACTCCAAAGAATGGGATACACTTTCAATATGTACACAGCAGTACAATAATCTAAAAGATTTCTGCATTGCACAGGCTTCCCTCGCTTCTATTAAACATCTTCTAAAAGCAGTTTATTCCACAATTAATTCCACACAGCTGCTGGAACTCAGCTCAGATGGAAAAGAATTCACGGGAATCACCAACTGTAATGCACTAGAATAGTCACGGTGCTGACAAAACGCAAAACTAACTCTTTCCTTAAAGCAGAGCTTTGGGTAGTAAAACAAATAAAATTAAAAAATGTGACCCCCACCGTCAGCTGATGAAGAACATAATGCTTGTTTTTTTAGGGGATGACCTAAAACAGAGATTTACTTACCTTATTCTATATTCCAGCCATCTGCTTCTTTCCGATCAGAAGTCTTCTCACAAACCTTCTCAAGAGAAGTCGTCAGCAATGACAATTCTCTGACAGGTGCTCTTTACTTTCTGTAAGATGCATTGCACGACTATCCTCAGTCTTGTAAAAGACAGGGATAAAGTAAGTATAAATTCTAAGGCTGGACTTATGCCCCTTTCACACTGGGGCGGTGCAGGCAACGGCGGTAAAGCGCCGCTATTTTTAGCAATAATTTAGCAGCGGTATGCCGAAAAAGGGTTAAACTCGCCCGCAAACCGCTTTGCCGCCGGTATAGCCACGCTGCCCCATTGATTTCAATGGGTAGGAGCAGTTTAGGAGCGGTAAATTCACCGCTCCAAAGATGCGGCTAGCAGGACTTTTTTCACCGTCCTGCCAGCGCACCGCTCCAGTGTGAAAGCCCTCCGGCTTTCACACTGGAGTAAAAGGGGCCGGTTTTTTCAGGCGCTATTTTTAGCGCTGTAGTGCCTGAAAACCGCCCCATTCACACCTGAGCGTTTTGTAGCTTGAAGCCACAAAACGCTGGATAAAAATCTTTTATTCTCAATGGAGATTAGAGGTCGACCGATATATCGGCCGATATTTGCCGTTTTTTAAATAATCGGCATCAGACGATTTTGCTGATAAAAAGCCGATTTATAACTACAGCGGGACTTTGAAATGACTTCTGTATAGAAGACAGTGTGAGTTGACTGAGTCGTCATAGCAACACTTTCCTCCTCTCTGGGCAGGCTGCCAAGAAAAGAACAGAAAGATACAATGTTTACACTTGAATGAATGAAGTCATCTCTGTGTGTAGAAGTTCTCAGTTTAACCATTTAAAGACTAAATCTTTTCTGACACTTGTTGCTTACAAGTAAAAATCCTGTATTTTCTGCCAGAAAATCACTTAGACCCCCCCAAAAATTATATATATTTTTTTAGCAGAGATCCTAGGGAATAAAATAGCGGTTGTTGCAATATTTTATGTCACACGGCATTTGCACAGAGGTCTTTCAAATGCATTTTTTGGGGAAAAAAATACACTATTTAAAAATAAAATAAAAACAGTAAAGTTAGCCCATTTTTTTTTTTTCGGCCAAAAGTTTTGACTACCTGTTTTTATTTAATACATAGGTTTTTTTTTTTTTTTTAAATCTAAATCATACATACAAGTAAACTGATTGGAGGTTTGTTTTGTTTAATAAATGTTTAAATGTAAGAAATTTTCTGTATCACTTATGAAGGCCGCTTTCACACTGGAGCGTTGATGTTAAAACGCAAGTTTTAGCGGCTCTTTACCATCATTTTAGTGGTGCTATTTGGCTGCTAGTGGGGCACATATAACCCAGCTAGCGGCCAAGGAAGAGGTTAAATGCGCCCATGAAGCACTGCTGCCAAATCGCATTGCATGCGCTTCGGCAGTGGTGCCCATTCATGTCAATGGGCAGGAGTGGTGGAGGAGCGGTATACACCACTCCAAACGTGCTGCTTGCAGGACTTTTTTTTTAAGATCCTGCCAGAGCATCGCCTCGGTGTGAAAGCACTCGGTCTTTCGCACAGACTGCAGGGGAGCCATTTTGCAGGCACTTTACAGGCGCTATTTTTAGCCCAAAAGCGCCTGAAAAACGCCCCAATGGGAAAGGTGTGTTAGATCAAGGGGGGATTAAAAAAATAATAATAAATAAAAAAGGAAAAAAATAAATAAAATAAAATCGGCCTAACATATCGGCCCAAAAAAAATCGGCATCATATATCGGCTATCGGCCGCCATGATTTCTAAATATCGGCATCGGCATCGGCCAGAGAAAAACCCATATCGGTCGACCTCTAATGGAGATGGTTCACATCTCCACTCCAAGTTGCCTGAAGCTGAACGCCTGAAGCTCAAACAAGTTCTGGACCCTTTTTTTGTCGGTCAAATCGAGCAGATTTGGGTGTTTTTCTTCTTTTTACATTGGTGACCCTTTGCCCTGCACAAAATTGCGCCAAAACGCAGCAAAATCGCGGTAAAAATTATGCACAATCGCAGTAAAATCATGCGATTTTCTGCCTGAAAACATTATGTTCAGGTGTGAATGGGGCCTTAGATGTCCATCTAAATCTACTGCTCCTCCATAGTTCAGAGGCAATTGACAGGCGATGAGGCAATGTGATGCCTCCTCATCAACGGTTTTATTCTTATTTTTGCTGACGTCCACCGTCAGGCATCTGCAGCTCTTCCTTGTTCATTTTAATAGGTTGTATATGGCGGGCCTGCTGCCTGCCGATTGCAACATGTTGGATATCTTTTGCCGCAGGTGCAAAGCATCATAAGTGCAGCATGTAAACACCCCGCCTGCTGCCATTTGTGGCTTAAGGGGAGGGGGCCGATTGTGGATCCCCCCCAACTGCACACCTAAACTTAGCCCAACAATCAATTTCTCCTATTTGGTCTGTTAAGTATACAATTGGAAAAGCTTTATTATATCTGGACAAGCAAGAAAAGAATAGCTTTTCATCCAGGAAACTTGTGAGCTCATAACCTCTTGTGCTTTCTTCCTGTGGACTGTTATCAGTCAGCACTGTTCCCTGTTATCTCCTTGGACTACAGAAGACCTCCCTTATTGGTGGAAAAGAGAAGGTGTTCTGTAGTCCAAGCACACTGCCTGTCCTTGGGCGACAACACTGCCAGTACAGAATCACCCTAAGACATTAAGTGTTTTAATGGCAGGTACACCAAATAAAAATAAAGGAAAGAAAAACAAATAAAACAAATGCAGCCACCACATCTAAGGCCCCTTTCACACTGGGGCAGTGGGTGCATTGGTGGTAAAGCACCACTATGTTTAGCGCCGCTTTACCGTCAATTTCACAGCGCTATTCGGCTGCTAGCAGGGCACTTTTACCCCCCACTAGCGGCCGAGAAAGTGTTAAAACCACCTGCAAAGCACTGCTACAGAAGCGCTTTGCCGGCGGTACAGCCGTGCTGCCCATTGATTTCAATGGGCAGGAGCGGTGGAGGAGCGGTATACACACCAAGGATGCTGCTAACAGGGCTTTTAGCGTCCTGCCAGCACACCGCTCCAGTGTGGTCCTTTCACATTAGAGACACAGGAGCGGCTCTTACAGGGGCTTTGCAGGCACTATTTTTAGCGCTATAGTGCCTGCAAAGTGCTCCAGTGTGAAAGGGGTCTTAGGGTTCATAAGTTGCAATACTATCAGATGCTGCAGAGTGTATCCTGAAAACATTTATATCTGCAATATATAGTACATTTATTTCATTTATAAATTTGTTTCCATAGAATAAGGAAAACCATCAGTAGACTATAAAAAATAAAAATAAAATAAAATTAAAAAAAACACACACACACAAAATACAAGAAACTTGGCTAGTCCTCAACAGTCAATGACAGGGAGGGTAAATCGGGACTGGGATACTTTGTTATTTGTGCTGGAATTCATCCAGAGAAACATCTGTTCCACTGCTTCAAAACATTGGTATTTCCGGGCAAGTAACGGTCGAAGATCTTTAAAATGAACTGTGTTCACTCTTCCAGCTATCTTTTCTTAGTGTTATGAAACTGATGATTTACAGTTCAGCATTTTATGAAACCACCAGTTTTGTAACGGCTAATGCTGAACACAATTCTCTGTCTTTCCCCTCTGCCCAGTGAATATACCAGTAAAATGTCCATATTGTTTATAAAAAAAAATAATACAATATAATATAATATAATATAATATATATATATATATATATATATTTTTTTTTTTAAACCTTTACAATGTTTTCTAAGGAGCAATGAATATCTTAGCAGACTATACTGAAAGCATAACATTGATGTTATTTCACATCTCCCTGTCCTGAGCTGGCATACAGGAACCCACCTAACAAGACCACCCTGGTTATCCTGTTCTGACAAAATGTCATATATGATGCCAGTGTCTGGAATGTCTGAAATACTAATCAGTGTTGACAACAGTCAGTATTTTTACTAGCAGCCAGTAAAAAACAGGCACTTTTCTTCTGCCAATAAGTGAAAGCGACATTGAAATGGTAGCCAGTAAGGCTGGACTCACATCTATGCATTTTTAGTGCTTTTTGCATATTGCAGATTTGCACTACAGAACGTGTTCCATAGGAAACTATGGTGAATGGACTGTAGTGCAATTCTGCAAAACGCAAAAAAGCACAAAAAATGCATAAGTGTGAATCCGGCCTAAAACATATGGCTGTGAAGCTCAACTGAGACCATCGGAGTGAGATATACACCACCGCTCAAAGGCAGGTCCTGGGAACTCAGAGATAATTGCTCCACGGAGGAAGGGATCCGGGTGCAAGCCACAGCATGCAGATAATGTGGATAATGACAGAACTCTGAACGGCCGCACTCCAATGCTAAAACAATGCTTTATTCAAATAATATTTAGGACACAGCAAATGACATCTAACCTTAGTGCGAAACGCGTCAGTTGTTAGCATCTTTCGCTGTGATGTCATTTGCTGTGTCCTAAATATTATTTGAATAAAGCATAGTTTTAGCATTGGAGTGCAACCGTCCAGAGTTCTGTCATTATCCACATTGAGACCATCGGAGTGCCTATTACAATGAGTTTGGGTGGCGCCGGCTGGAGGCGTGCCTGAGTGTGTTGCGTGATGTCATGGTGCAAGGGAGCGGAGCGGCTGGAGCCTCATCTGTGGGTCTGTGGGACAGAAGCATGGTAAACCAAGAGCAGGACTGTCAGTGCTATTTGGACTGGAGTGGACTGACGGGATCACCCAGGGTGGAGAGAGACTGTCACTGTGACTCAGGAGGGGACGTGTCATGTTGGCGAGTGGTCATCCTCGTCTGTACTGCTCTCAGTGTCACTGTCAATTTCATGTGTGGGTGCCTGCCCATTCTAAATTTATTGCTTGCCTGAGTCCTGTTCCTGAGTTACAAGGAAACAAGAAGTGGGGAAAACTCCCTATGGGGACATGGACAGCAATACAAAAATACATTCTAGAAGCTGAAGGACAATTTAGCACCTCATCAGGTTTTAACAGTGGTCTGTGTGTTCATTAGGGAAAACACCCTCACTTCCTGTCCTTGTGGGGGGTGTCAAAGAGAGCAAGATATAGAAAATATGGGATAAAAGGCAGAGAGCCAAGATCAGTCCACAAGCAGATGTGCGTTATTGGCATTTATCCCTTAAAGTGAAAATCCTACAATCATATACCCCCAATAATATCACATCTTTATAGTTAAAATGTTAAATATATGTTGTTTTCTACCTTGGTGTTAAAAATTGCTGCTGTCACGGGATCATAAAATGTATGTTTTGCATGTAGGGCATTTCCAGAATTGATGTACCCAGCTGGCGAGAGTAAATATTGGTGCTGATGGATAGGTAAGATGGGGCAGGGCTGGGAGGGACAGGGTCAGATGGGACGGAGGTGAGGCTATTAGGAGCGGTGCTAAAATGATTACAAGGACATAAAAAACAGTTTGAAAAAGTGTCTGTGAGCAGCCACATTGGGCACACCGTTGTCGGTAAAGCTCAGGAGATTGCTGATTGAGTAGCTTAAGTTGGCCATATATAGTTAGTCAGGTTGAAAAAAGACACAAGTCCATCCAGTTCAACCTTAAAAACAAATAAATAAAATAAAAAATAATCGTACAATCCAAATACCCAATTTTATGCCCACAATTGATCCAGAGGAAGGCGGAAAAAACCCCAGCAGAGCATGCTCCAATTTGCTGCAGCAGGGGAAAAAAATTACTTCCTGATCCCCCAAGAGGCGATCGGATTTTCCCTGGATCAACTTTACCTATGTTAGTACCTAGTTATATTATGTACAATCAGGAAAGTATCCCGGCCTTTCTTAAAGCAATCTACTGAGCTGGCCAGAACCACCTCTGGCGGGAGTCTATTCCACATTTTCACAGCTCTAACTGTGAAGAAACCTTTCCGTACTGAGGATCAAACTTGGCTGATTCAACATGAACCGGCCAAATTTCAATCCATGTATGGGCAGGCTGGTTGTACTGAAGTCAATCGATTGACTTTAGTACAATCAACCTGCCAGACCTTTTTCATGCCAGCAGCTACAGCTGCATGTACTGATCGTTGTATTCTGATGGCTGGGACACCTCCTATGGTCAGAATACAGTAACCCTGCATGAGGGATTCCACCATCAATACTAAATGTGTTGATGGGGTAATCAAGCAATTTTCTTTCCTTCAACTCTTGGTTGAAGGCAAGCCTCGGATGATGCCCCCCTTTTTTTTTTTCCAGCATTCATGGGTTGCAGGAAAGAAAAAAAATATATATGCTTGATTCCCCCATCAAACACTGAATCCCTCGCTCTGAGCTATTATTTTCTGCCAGCAGGCAGCCTTCCCTGTCAACAGAACACAATGATCAATGCTAGTGGCTATAGCTGTTAGTAAGAATAGCATACAAAAAAATCTGACAGGCTGGTTGTACTGAAGTCAATTGATACATTGATTTCAGTACAACCAGCCTGCCCACAGATGGCTTGAATCTCATCCAATCCTTGTCGAATCAGCCAAAAGTGGATCCATCTATGGCCAGATAGAAACATATGGCCATCTATGGCCAGCTTAGACGCCTATTTCTAATCTAGACAATAAAGAAATTAAGATAATGCACAATACAAATGTTTTATTTGTTACACATACTAGACAAGGGCAAATCACACTTTAAGGCATGCCATAAACTTTGACAGGCTGCAGGCAGCGGTGTCAAACGCTGCATTTATCCTTCCTAGGCACAGTAAAACACCAGGAGGGATGCACAACTACTAGATGGCCTGTGTGTAAGAAGCCTTCGGAGTGAAGGTAACTAAAATAGTGACAGCTTCAGTACTAGATCAAGTACATCAAGAACAATTATGTAAAAGGGTAAGGTCTAGTGATTAGCATTACTACAGATGAGAAAACAATGCTTTGACTTCCACTTTTAAGGCCTTGTTCACGCTGGCACTGCCAAACCTGAGTTTATATGCAGTTAGAGGACATTTTCAAAATAAATGCATGTAATGAGTTTTCAATGGTGCCATTCAAACTGCACATTTACCTGTGTTTAGGTGCAGTTAGTTTAGCTGCTTTTAGAAAAAAAAATAGAATTCTGTGCATCCAGGATCCAATTAGACACATAAACGCAGCTAAACTTGTAAAGCAGGAACATCTAAATGCAGCAAAAAAGTCGTGGGCAGCATAACTTTATGTATACTTCCCAGAGGACTTCCCCTGAAAAGCTAAATGCAGGCGCATCTCTGTGAATGAGGCCTTAGGTAAACAGAGCTGATTTTTCTGAGACATTTGCTGAATAGTAAAATGAGCAATCCTCTGATCAGATGAATTGTTGTTCTATGTTGCCCTGCAACGTTTGATTGCTGGAAACAGTTGCATATTTCTGTAAGTAAACTCTCACACAAGAGTATGGATTACACATGCATCTAATTCTTGATGATGTCAGAGGTCATCCATCAGGCTTAACCAGTTAACCCCGAGACTTCATAGAACATAAAAACAACAAAATGTTACTTCCTGGGCTACCTTAGGTACAATATATCAGACATCTTGCAGTGTGCTGTGACAATCCTAATATAATTTTCCACTTAGTAAAAAATTGTCTGTAAAGGAATGGAAAAAATAAATAAATAAAATAATCTAAGCATTCCATGCAAGATTTAGGGGTTGACGTACTAAAACTGCAGAGTGCGATATCTGGCGCAGATCTGCATAGAAACCAATCAGCTTCCAGTTTTATTTTGGTCGGTGACATGTCCGCTGACATCCGAGCCACTCCGATCCGAAAAAGTATGACGGAGGAAAAAGCTATTTTCCCATCAGTCATCGGATCGGTGACGACGGACACTGTGGTCCGTCATCACCCAATCTCCCATAGGGGAGAGCAGCTCTGTGACAGGTCCGTCCCTGCGCAGTGTGCAGATACAGATCTGTCATCTCCCTGCTCAGCAGAGATCGCTCCGGCAATCCCCGCTGAGCAATCGGATATCCACGGGGCGGATCAGCACTAATCTGCCCCGTGTGAAAGGACCCTTAAGCCAGGGCTTGACAAACCCCAGGCGCCAGGTCGCCAATGCGACCAGAAATCGCGACCTGGCGCCTAAGCTGCCACCAGCCGACTCACTATCGATGCCCCAGACATGCAGCAGCATTAACACTGACTGCCGTCCTCCTCCCTCCTTCACACTCTGCAGCACCGCGCTGTGTGTGAAACTGACACGCAATGGAGAGAGGAGGATCTGTCAGCCTGATGTCGGGGTGGGCGGGACCCGGCCGGGGTGGGGGCGGGACCCAGCAAGCTATCAAACACCAGCCAATGGGATCTGGGCGGGCCGCTACGTGTATGTGGCCCGCCCCTTTTCTTAAGCAGCCCAATCGGCTGGTGTTTGATAGCTGCTGAGTCCCGGGTCCAGCCCACCCCGGCCGGGTCCCGCCCACCCCGACATCAGGCTGAAATCTGACATATCCACCTCTCTGTTACTTGTCAGTTTCACACCCCGGCTGGGTCCCGCCAGCTCCTCTGTTACATTTCAGTAACAGAGTGCTCCGTGTGAAACCTGCCAGTGCCAATCAGTGCCACCAATCGGTGCCAACCAGTGCCACCTCCAATCAATACCACCTGCAACCAACCAGTGCCACCTGCCAGCACCAACCAGTGCCACCTGCCAGTGCCAACCAGTGCCACCGCTAATCAATACCACCTGCCACCACCAACCAGTGCCACCGCCAATCAGTGCCAGTGGCACCTGCCAGCGGCAACCAGTGCCATCTGCCACCGCCAATCAGTGCCACCTGCCACCACAAATCAGTGCCACCTGCTAGTGCCAACCAGTGCCACCGCCAATCAATACCACCTGCAACCACCACCCAGTGCCACCTGCCACCACCCAGTGCCAATCAGTGCCACCTACCAGTGCCACCTGTCAGTTCCACCTGCCAGTGCCACCTGCCAGTGCAGAGTGCCACCGCCAGTCAGTGCCACCTGCCACCGCCAATCAGTGCCACCGCCAACCAGTGCCACCTACCAGTACCCCCTGTTACCACCTACCAATGCCACCACCATCCAGTGCCACCTGCCACCGCCAATCAGTGCCACCGCCAATCAGTGCCACCTGCCAACACCAACCAGTGCCACCACCAATCAGTGCCATCTGCCAGTGACAACTAGTGCCATCGCCAACCAGGGCCACCTGCCATCACCAACCAGGGCCACCTGCCAGTGCCAATAGTGCCACTTGCCAGTTTTAAACCAGTGTCACCTGCCAGTTCCAAACCAGTGTCACCTGCCAGTTCCAAACCAGTGTCACCTGCCAGTTCCAAACCAGTGTCACCTGCCAGTTCCAAACCAGTGTCACCTGCCAGTTCCAAACCAGTGTCACCTGTCGGTGCCATCTGGCAGTTCCACGTGCCTTCCAGTGGCAACCAGTGCCACCTGCCAGTGCCAGCCAGTTCCATCTGTTGCCAGCCTTACTCTTTCTGGTCAGCCCATACCCCTGATGTAACAGCGTTTCAATGGAGTTATTGACTGGGTGTTCCATTGTGAGTTAGGGATAGGGGGTGAAAATGAGTGGCCTTACCCCGGGAGCTGAAAAAAAAAATGGCTCCTAACTTTTTTAACTGGCTCCTAAATTCAAAGCAAATTTGTCAACCCCTGCCTTAAGCTCCGTTCATACTTGTGCAACTTGTCTTATGACTTTGGACCCATAAAGTCACATCACAAGTTGCAGCCCATTGTTTTCAATAGCATGCATTTGAATCTTTGCAACTTTGAAACGTTTTCTGAACTACTTTGATGCAACTTGAGTGCCAGATAGTGTCAATTAACATCAGTTAATTTAAGTTGCACTCAAAAGTCGCATGTGCGACAAGAGTGAATGGAGCCTTAGCAGTGAAAGTGACAAACATTCACCTGTGGCTAATCAATCACTTATTTAAAACATACGCACACGGAAGATTTACCTGCAGTAAATCTTTGGAGAAAGTCAAATTCACTGCTTTATACTGTATTATATCCCCTTAACGTGTTAAATTTTTACCCATTAAAAGAAAAAAAAAAAAAAAAGACACGAAAAATATCCTCCCAATCCCAATCAGTGATTGCAAGCCATTGCTGGTGGAAATAGAGATGGGGGTTATTTTGAAAAACCTAAGCAAAAATGGACCCTGTGGTAACCACTTATCTCTTATTTAATTACTTGCTTAACAAACATAACAGCTGGAATGTTATCAGTTCCTACAGGACACCCCTTAGATTTCTTTTACTTCATTAAGGAAATATATTTTTTATATATATATATATATATATATATATATATATATATATATATATATATATATATATACTATACTTACACTTAATAATTTTGTGCAAATAAGTCCATAAAAATGTATATAGTGGAAATACACTTAATTGATTGGTGAACAAGAAACCAGTAAAATCTAAAATCGCAAATGCAAATTCACATTGGTTTGGTGATGGAGGATGGATCATGACACCAATTAGATTGATTTATTTTATCACGTCACTACTGTGGACGCTTTGCACTTTCAGATTATTTAGATTTTTCTGGTTTCTTGTTCACTTAGAAAATTAAGCGGATTTCCAATATATGCAATTTTTATGGACTTTATGTTATTTGCACAAATTTATTAAAGCATATATATTTTTTCCACTCATAATTAATTTAGCACGATTTTTTTACTTATTTTTATACACAAATTCAAATTTGACCGATTGATATCTGATACATGTATAGCCTTCTCGGTTTTATTTTATGTAATTTAGGTACTTGTATAGCGCCATGAATTTATGCAACGCTTTACATATATACAGTATATTGTACATTCACATCAGTCCCTGCCCTCAATCTAAGGTCCCTAGCTCATATTCTCACATACTTGGGCCAACTAACCTATTAGCATATCTTTGGTGTGTGGGAGGAAACCAGCACAGCGAGACCACACAAACTCTAAGCAGGTGGTGCCACGGTTGAGATTCAAACGACAACCCTAGTGCTGCTGGGTTGAAGTGCCAACCACTTTGCCACTGTGCGGCTCTGTTCAACATAAGTTGGGAAAACCAGCATTTATTTAGCCGCTGCAGTGGTTCCATCCATTCCCACATAATCATTTAGAGAATAGCCAACTTTGACACTTTCCTCAAAGAAAAAAAGAACAAACCACCAACAATTATCAACAGAAAAAAAAATATTCTGAATATATAGTTATATTGACTTCATTACTTTCTCAGTGCTGAAAATGTCCAAGCAGAAGCATGGACAACCTCCCCTTGTTCACGTTCTTACAATGACAAGTACTAATCTACAATTTTAATATCTGGGACTTCCCTAATGAGTTAAAAGGCTGATAGTACAGTTCCTGAAGAGAATCATTGTGTAGGATGCTCACTCATGCATCCGGTGTCACACATAATACAGCGCAGATCCTTTCCAAGTCACATGACTCCACTAGATGTTCACATTCCTTAAATTGTGAGACTAAGCTGAAACTGCATGAACTTACAAATGTGGCAGTAGCACAGAATTCACATCTGCAGATTTAGGCTATGCTATTAAACAGAGGAGACGGGAGAGGGAGAGGGAGAGGGAGAGGGAGAGGGAGAGGGAGAGGGAGAGGGAGAGGGAGAGGGAGAGGGAGAGGGAGAGGGAGAGGGAGAGGGAGAGGGAGAGGGAGAGGGAGAGGGAGAGGGAGAGGGAGAGGGAGAGGGAGAGGGAGAGGGAGAGGGAGAGGGAGAGGGAGAGGGAGAGGGAGAGAGAGAGGGAGAGAGAGAGAGAGAGAGAGAGAGAGAGAGAGAGAGAGAGAGAGAGAGAGAGAGAGAGGCCTTCTCGTGTGGTGCCCATAGTAATAAATACGAAGTAACAAAATTTAAGGACTAATGCCCTGTACACACGATCAGACATTCCGACAACAAAATCCGTCTGATTACACACTGTCGCACAAAGTTGTCGGAAAATCCAATCGCCAGAACGAGGAGATGTAAAACATGTACGATGTGACTATAAAGAGGACAGTAGCCAATAGCTTTTGTCTCGCAATTTATTCTGAGCATGTGTGGCACTTTGTCCGTTGGAATTGTCTACACACGATCGGAATTTAAACTATCGGATTTTGTTATTGCAAAATTTTAGATCCTGCTCTCAAACTTTGCGTGTGGGAAATTCTGAAGGAAAAAGTCCAAAGTCCAAAGAAAAAGTCCAATGGAGCCCACACACGATCGGATCTTCGAGATCCGATCGCACATTTTCTGATGGATGTTGGCTCAAACTTGTCTTGCATACACATGGCCACACAAATGTTGTCGGAAATTCCGAACATCAAGAATGCGATGAAGTGTACGACGAGCCGAGAAAAATTAAGTTCAATAGCCAGTGCGGCTTTTCTGCTCGATTCCAAGCATGCGTGGAATTTTGTGCATCGGAATTGTGTACACATGCTCGGAATTTCCGACAACAAAACTTTGAGAACCAGCTCTCAAACATTTTTTGTATGAAAGTCCGACAGCAAATGTCCGATGGAGCATACACACGGTCGACTTTTCTGATAACAAGCTTACATTTGTTGTCAGAAAATCCGACCGTGTGCACGCGGCATAAGAATTTACAATTCTCCATTACCGATTTAACAACATGTATGCTTCACAGTAACAAAGTCAAACCTACATTTTATGTGCTGTTCACACCTGAATTTCACAGGAATGTGTGGGTTTTAACCCGTGCGTTCCTGTGTAATTCCTGTACAGTGAGATTTTGCAGCCCATTTGAATCAGAACACAGTAAAAGTAAAACAGTAAAAATGTGCTGTACCAAATCGCATGGTACTGTGGTAACATGCGATTTGGTGCCCACAAACGCACTGTGTTTGCAATCTGCCTTTGAGGTGCCCTTAGCAATACATTGTGATCTGCTACGGGTGCCAAAGGCAGTGCGTTTGACCCCAGTGCAGGAAACGTGCGTCCCTTCCCTTTCCAGGTATGGATATTTTCGCAGTTAACATGCATATGCATGTGCCATAGCTGTGAAATTCCTACGAATGCTGGAAATCACTGTAGGAGGCACTACTATTATGGATGATCACTGCTGTCTTCCAGGTCCAGTGGCAAGCAGCTGCTTAGTGAGCGCAAGACTTTTTTTGGCATGGGCGCCATTCAGAAAACACTTTGCATTTGGTCAATGAATGAAAAGTATACTCTAACTGAATAAGGTGGAGAGGCAGAGTTCTGACACCTGTGCCCTGAGCGATGTCCTGTGTTCACTAAGCAGTAGAGTAACTAATCAGTTCAGGATCTGGAAGCTAGCTACTATCACTGTACTACTGGTGCCAACTAGAGCTTCCACAGAAATCTTCCAGGTATGGATCATGCATACTTACAGTGGTCCAGGCTGAACCAACGGAACTATGCAAAAATATCCATACCAAATTAAAACTAATAACTGAATCATTGATGAAATACAGCCAGTTCTTGTGAAAGATTTTGATGTAGTATACTACTACTACTCTTCCTTGAAATTAAACCAATCTACAGGAAGCCTAAACTAAATCCCAACATGAACATACATTCGACTCGAACATCGGCTGTTCGCCCGTTCGGCGAATTCCGAACATTATGGGCTGTTCGCGCCAAATTCATGTGGCGCTCACAGCCCACAATGCACTGCGATGGTGCAGTGCATTGCTGGCTCATGATTGGCCAAGCATGCACTGTGACCCAACATGCTTGGCCAATCACAGCGCCGGCAGCAAGGAGAGCCATGCGTGGTGGCCTTGTGTAGTGTGTTGCTGTCTGTAGCAGTTAGTGGGTGTTCTGTGTACCTTCAACACAGTATACACCGATCGTTATCGGACGATTTTTCATTCTTGCTCTTCTGTAGTGGTTGTTGTCTGCATGCCCTGACCACAGTATACACCGCTATATTCACCTATATAGCTAGCAATATATCTATCTTTTATAATAGAGCTTGCAGTCAGTGTTAGGAGATTTAGCGTGCTGTCTGCGTGCTCTGAACGCAGTATACACCGCTATATCCACCTATATAGCTAACTATCTTGCTCGTTTTAAATAGAGCTCTCAGTCAGTTGTAGAAGATTGAGCTACACTTTAAAAATGTACCAGTTGAAAATTACAAACAGATTCAACTTAACACAACAAATCTACACAGTCCCTGTCTTGTTTGCACCGCCTGTATACTGCTGTTCTGAGTATATAGGGCCTGGGGGCCACACGCATTTCCTTTTTTTAATATGGGTACGGGGTTCCCCTTAATATGCGTACAAGACCCAAAGGGGCTGGTAATGGGCAGGGAGGGCTACCCATGCCATTTTTCTCAATGATTTTCAACCATATTGCAGGAACCAGAGATAACATTAAAACCGCAAGCAGTTTTAAATGACGTTATTTCCATTAAATGTCATTTTGTGCAGGGACTGTTCTAAACACGGGAAACACGTGGCACTTCACAGGCATACTACAGACACCCCCAGGCACCATATTTAAAGGAATATTTCACTTTTTTTTTTTCACTTTAATCGTCAATAAATTCAGCGCTCCCGCCAAAACGGCCATTTTTAAAACTTTTTTTTGCATTGACCCATGTCCCCTGGGGCAGGAGCCAGGTCCCCAAACCCTTTCTAGGACAGTATCTTGCATATTAGCCGTTAAAATTAGCACTTTTAATTTTGAACGTTCGAGTCCCATAGACTTCAATGGGGTTCTAACGTTCCTACGAATTTGGGGTCCGTTCGAAAGTTCTGGTGCGAACCGAACCGGGGGGAGTTCGGCTCATCCCTAGTCATCGCTCTCAACCAGTAGAGCTGGTCAGTAGACCTTTTTCGGACATACCTTTTTGAAAGAAGCCGGCCAAACAGCCTGCTTCTGTCGGAACAGCTGCAGTACACACAGGTGGAACCAAACTCCCGAAAAGTTTGTATGGTGATTGCCACATCCTCCCTTAATTCTGAGGCGGAAGCTGCCCTCAGAAGGAGGTCGTCCAGGTAACACATGATTGTGATCCCTTGCTGCTTTAGCAAAGCCAAAATTGGGGCTAGCACTTTGGTGAAGACCCTCGGTGCAGACGCCAGGCCACAAGGGAGAATATTATATAGTAGTGCTCGTCCCCGACCGCAAATCGCAGAAAACTCTGATGCTTAATACATATGGGGACATGCAAGTATGCGTCCTTGATGTCCAGGGATGCCAGAAAATCCCCCTGACGAGCCGGAAGAAGATGAAGGTTGGAGGAAAAATAAAATAAAAAATCTGTTTGTTGGACAAGAAAGAAACTATCTTGTATCCTGATGAAACCAGTTCGCAGACCCACTGGTCGGAAAGCAGGGAGGTCCACCGGGATGCAAATTCCCGAAGACGACCCCCCCTCCGAGATTCGGGCGGGGGCAAACCTTCATGCAGTAGAAGATTTGCTCGCAGGCTTGTTTGGCTTGTGAAACCAGGGACACTTTTGTCCCTTAGAAGGCACCTTGTCGGACTGGGAACGCTTACCTGCCGACCCTACTGTTGAGCGGAAAAGGAGGGCCCTTGCCTACGGCGTGGCTCCTTCTCTTTTCTGGACTGTGGGAGCAACGTACTCTTACCCCCAGTAACATTCTTAATAATGTCATCCAGCGAGGCTTCAAATAGCCTCTCTTCCTGGAAGGGCAAGTCCGCCAGTGCTTTCTTAGATGCCTGGTCAACAGACCAGCATTTCAGCAAAATCAGGCGACGTAGCACTATTGCTGATATCGAGGCTCTAGAGAGCAAGGGGGCCATATCTAAGGACACATCACAGACCAACTGGTCCACCAGCTCCACGCAGACCGGGGAAGCCTGCTGTCACGGGGCAACAATTTAGCCCATTCAGTAAGCATCTGTGACACCAGAGCCATGGCAAACACTGGCCGCAATGCTGACCCCACCACCATAAACATGGACCGGGCAACCACCTCGGCCCTCCTGTCGGCAGGGTCCTTGAAAGCTGGAGTCCCTTCCACCGGAATCGAGAGGGACCGACACCTCTGTAGATGCCCCCGCTGTATCCTCCATCTTTTTAATATACTGCACCGCTGTAATAAGTGCTCCTACAAGCGCTTTATCCTGCGCTGACCCGGACACGGAGTCATTCTCACTTTCCAAAAGGTCCTGGTCCGCATCCTCTGACATGCAAGAACAGCGGGGCCCGAGTCTGAACCAGAGCTTTCCCCAGAAGACGGTGGGGGGAGAGGGCATTTTTTTACCCCCCCCCCTTGCGCCTGCACGTCGCTTACACCCTGGCAACAAAGGCCTCCAGGACCGCCGACAGTGCAGGGGAACCAGTTACAATAACAGGGATGTCTGAGGAAGAAGCGCCAGCTTGATGCCATGCTGACCCACACTCGCATGTCACCACTTAGGGACCCAAGACAGGTCACACAAAATGCCCACCCTCCTAGCTGCCACAGACAGAGGGGTCCCCCGCAGGACTCATCACCCTGACCCAGGTACTGCGCTGTGCTGCTGCTGTCCACTCTCCCCTGTGTCATCCACGAGGTGTCTGTGTGAAAAGGGTGCTGTTCTAGAAGGAAACAAGCACCCAGCGCTAGAGGCAAAACTAACTGAGGCTACTAGAAAATGGCCGCCGGCCGCCTCAGCAAAAAAGTCTGAGGGTGCCGAGAAAATTGCCGCCAAACTTTCAGAAAATGGCTGAAAGGAAAAAACTGGCTGTGGCTACAGAAAAATGGCTGCAGCCCCAGGAAAATGTGGCCCAGAAACAGGGAAGAGGACGAGCGGGCCCCAACACCCAGCGCAGCCCCCTGCTAGGACCCTCCCCCATGGAACCCCGGTCAGGTACGTGCCCAGTCACACAGTGGCCCATAGCATAGGGAAGGGACAGGGAGAGATCCCCTAGCGGACCTCCCAGGGAATGCCCAGCTGCTCCATCCTGCTGAGACAGGTGGAACCATACTTACCCCTCCTGCAGGAACTGTTGGACGCATTCCACGGCCAGACCCACACCCAGGCAGTACAGGGTGGCTGTCGGCCACGGCACACTGACGCAGACAGCAGTAGCCCGGTTATATGTGTGCCCCGGAGCATATAGCTCACCGGCCAGCCCTGGATCAGACGGGGCATGTCGTGGCCGACCCAGCGCATAGCTAGGGCCTGCTCACGCTCAATGGCCAGGCAGGGGAGACTAACAGGATCTATATTATCCAGCCTGTCACCCAGCCTGGCTGCTCATTGTAGATCACAGGAATCAAAAATGCAGAAATAAGAAAAAAATTCCCAGGACCAATGGTCCCACCGGGAGCCAGGTCCTTCTCCTACACTAGGCAGAAAAAAACTGAGCTGCTGGATGCAGTGTGAGGGGTTATAGCCAGTAAGACAGCCCCCTGGGCAGTACTGTGCTAGTGTTGCTATTTTTAAACACTTTCTGCCTAGTCCTCTCCTAAAAGGGGCGATATAACCCTAAAGGTCAAGATGAAGATACTGTGTCTGTCAATGAAAGAAAGAGAAAAATATTTTTTGATCACTTTTATATCACTTTTAATGTAAACATCCCTTGTGACAGTAATAGGTGGTGACAGGTAGTCTTTATGGAGGGTCAAGGGTCTAAAAGACCCCCAATCCCTCCCTTGCACTTCAAAGTATTCAGATCGGCGAAAACAGCGATTCTGAATACCGTATATATTTTTTTAAATCTGTGCCATTGGCGAGTTTAGGATACATAATACCAAACCTTTTAAATGCTACCTCCCTCAACGCTTCCTTTTTCCCTGCATACATTTTAGCACAGGGCTCGACAACAGTGTTCATTTTGTCTACTAAAACCAACAATATAATTTTAGTCGACTGTCTTAATACCATTTTAGTAGACTAAAATACAACTAAAACAATTGAGATGACTAAAATACAACTAAAATTATAATAGGATTTTAGTCAAAAGACTAAAATAAACTAAAATGCTATTTTAGTCAAAAGACTAAAACTAAATTGAAACTTGATGTCAAAATTAACACTGTAGTGCATGTTCATACCTCAATACCATAAATAATAACATATTATATTTTTCACTCCAGCAGTATATAACGAGTTTGTAAATGGTAGAGAAATGCTTAAATAATGCATTATAATTTACCTACACACATTAGATTTTAGATGACCAAAATGATTTTAGTTGACTAAAATGTATTGGAGATTTAGTCAACTAAAATACGACTAAAAACTATTGCAGAAGACTAAAATGGGACTAAAACTAAAATGCCATTTTAGTCCTAAGACTAGAACAAAATCTGCTGCCAAAATGAACACTGCTCGACAAATCCCAGGTGCCAGGTCACCATGGTGACTAGAAATTGCATCCTGGCATCTGTGCTGTCAGCCCATTCAGTGCAGGGATGCACAATTTATATTGCGCAATGCCCAAGACAAGTAGTTCTGGACGCCAGGCAGGTAGTTTTTTGTAACATTTAGCCCTACCGCAGGCAAGCAGCAGGGCTCACTTGCTAATGCTTCCACACACCCCGATAAAGTGCGCCCCCCCCCCCACGCTTTGTGTCCCAGGTTCCACATGCCCATCTGCAGGCCCAGGACCGACATATCAAGTGTTGCTGGGGAGAGCGGATGTGTTCCTGACCTGGAAGCGATGCAAATGAGGTCACTTTCTAGTCCGCGTTGTCAGCGCTCCTGGCCATCGAGGCCTGGAAAGAATGTAATGCAATGCAATCTGTACTGCATTACATTCAGTGAAGTACAGGGGAAACCTCTAGGGGCTTTTGGACCCTGGATGGGTCATTAACCACTTGAGGACCGCCGTATTGCCATTGTACGTCAGCACAATGGCACAGGCAGGCATAATCACGTACATCTACGTGATTGCCTTCCAGCGGGTGGGGGGTCCGATCGGACCCCCTCCCGCTGGTTACGGCGGTCCGATTCGGTCCAGGAGCGCTCCGTGATGAGGGGATGGCCGTTGGTTTTCGGCCACCCCCTCTGGATCGCTCCTGGCCAATGAGAAGCTTCCTCCCCTGTGTATTGTTTACACAGGAAGGAGGAAGTGATGTCATTCTCCTCGGGGCGGTCTTTTTGACCGGACTACGAGGAGAACAGTAAAAGTAAGTGTGCACCAACACTACACTGACATGTAGGTACACACAGGCACACAAACCCCCCCCGATCCCCCCCCCGATCCCCCTCCCCCCCCAGTCACAGTGTCACTGATTGCATTGATCATTTCTTTACTGATCAATGCATTCAGTGTCAGTTGTGACAGTAAAAACTGTCAGGACAGTTAGTGTTAGGTCCAGGGTAGCCCCCCTATCACCCCCCAATAAAGATTTAACCCCCTGATTGCCCCTAGAGTTAACCCTTTCACCCCCTTTTGCCAGTGTCACTAAGCGATCATTTTTCTGATCGCTGCATGTGTCGCTAGTGTCGCTAGGTAGCTAGTTATTTTTTTAGGTTCACCGCCAGGTTTTTATATCGCTAGGTACCCCGATATACTACCCAATAATGTTTTTAACCCCCTGATTGCCGCTAGTTAACCCTTTCACCCCCTTTTGCCAGTGTCACTAAGCGATCGTTTTTCTGATCGCTGCATTAGTGTCGCTACAGTCGCTAGGTAGCTAGTTATTTTTTTAGGTTCACCGCCAGGTTTTTATAGCGCTAGGTACCCCGATATACTACCCAATAATGTTTTTAACCCCCTGATTGCCGCTAGTTAACCCTTTCACCCCCTTTTGCCAGTGTCACTAAGCGATCATTTTTCTGATCGCTGCATGTGTCGCTAGGTAGCTAGTTATTTTTTTTAGGTTCACCGCCAGGTTTTTATATCGCTAGGTACCCCGATATACTACCCAATAATGTTTTTAACCCCCTGATTGCCGCTAGTTAACCCTTTCACCCCCTTTTGCCAGTGTCACTAAGCGATCGTTTTTCTGATCGCTGCATTAGTGTCACTACAGTCGCTAGGTAGCTAGTTATTTTTTTAGGTTCACCGCCAGGTTTTTATAGCGCTAGGTACCCCGATATACTACCCAATAATGGTTTTAACCCCCTGATTTCCGCTAGTTAACCCTTTCACCCCCTTTTGCCAGTGTCACTAAGCGATAATTTTTCTGAACGCTGCATCAGTGTCGCTAGTGTCGCTAGGTAGCTAGTTATTTTTTTAGGTTCACCGCCAGGTTTTTATAGCGCTAGATACCCCGATATACTACCCAATAATGGTTTTAACCCCCTGATTGCTGCTAGTTAACCCTTTCACCCCCTTTCACCAGCGATCACAGTATAAGTGTCACTGGTGACGCTGGTTAGCCAGTTAGTTATTTAGGTTCCCCGTCAGGTTTTTATATAGCGCCAGGGACCCCCATATACTACCTAATAAAAATTTGAACCACCTGATTGCCCCTAGTTAACCCTTTCACCACTGATCACCGTATAAGTGTTACGGGTGACTCTGGTTAGTTTGTTTTTTATAGCATTTTATATTCAAATCCGGAAGGCAGTGCTTGGTTTTCGGGGTCCCGTACGTGGCTAGGCTCCCAAAAAGTCCCCCACATGTGGTATCCCCGTACTCGGGAGAAGCAGCAGAATTTATTTTGGGGTGTAATTTGACTTCTGCCCATAGCATGTGTGAGCAATATATCATTTAGTGACAACTTTGTGCAAAAAAAAAAAAGTTTGTAATATTCCCGCAACTTTTGGCAAAATATAAAATATTCCATGGACTCAACATGCCTCTCAGTAAATAGCTTGGGGTGTCTACTTTCCAAAATGGGGTCATTTGGGGGGGTTTTGTGCTATTTTGGCATTTTATGGCCTTCGAAACTGTGATAGGTAGTGAGGAGTTAAATCAAAAATTTGCACCCTTAGAAATCCTGAAGGTGGTGATTGGTTTTCGGGGTGCCGTGCGCGACTAGACTCCCAAAAAGTCCCACACATGTGGTATCCCCGTACTCGGGAGAAGCAGCAGAATGTATTTTGGGGTGCAATTCCACATATAACCATGGCATGTGTGAGCAATATATCATTTAGTGACAACTTTTTGTAAAAAAAATTTTTTTTTTTTTTTTTTGTCATTATTCAATCCCTTAGGACAAAAAAAATAAATATTCAATGGGCTCAACATACCCATCAGCAATTTCCTTGGGGTGTCTACTTTCCAAAATGGGGTCATTTGGGGAGGATTTGTACTGCCCTGCCATTTTAGCACCTCAAGAAATGAGATCGGCAGTCATAAATTAAAAGCTGTGTAAATTCCAGAAAATGTACTCTAGTTTGTAGACGCTATAACTTTTGCGCAAACCAAAAAATATTCGCTTATTGACATTTTTTTTACTAAAGACATGTGGCTGAATAAATTTTGCCCTCAATGTATGACTAAAATTTAGTTTATTCGATTTTTCTTATAACAAAAAGAAGAAAATATCTTTTTTTTTCAAAATTTTCGCTCTTTTTCCATTTATATCGCAAAAAAAAAAAAAAAAAAAAAAAAAATCGCAGAGGCAATCAAATACCATCAAAAGAAAGCTCTATTTGTGGGAAGAAAAGGACGCAAATTTCGTTTGGGTGCAATATTGCATGACCGCGCAATTACCAGTTAAAGCAGCGCAGTGCGAAATTGCAAAAAGACCTCTGGTCCTTAAGGTATTTATTGGTCCGAGGCTGAAGTGGTTAAAGAGAACTTTGTCCCCTACGAGATGAAAATAAACGAAATACAATTTAGATATATTTTTTATATTAATGACGACACCCAAGCACATAAACCAACCCCCCTCCCCCCCGCAAAAAAAAAAAAAAAAAAAAAAAAAGGTGACAACCCCCATATATACACACTTGTAAAAACATGAACCCATGTGTCGGGATGCCTACGCATGAAACCTTGATTGCAAAACAAGTTACATCAGAGCTTGACCAGAAGCAGCATCCCCACATCTGGGCCCCTACCATCACAAGGCATGATGAGCAACCCCCAGTTCCCCGGACATGTAGCAGCCAACCAAGTTTCAACATCCAAAAAATATAATATAATATAATATAATATTATATATATATATATATATATATATATATATATATATATATATATATATATATATATATATATATATATATATATATTTTTTTTTTTTTTTTTTTTTACTGATCTTGTTCTGCCGCTTACCTGTTCTCCCTTTCCTCCCCACACCCTGGCGCCCCCATGCACTCTCTACCCCCTTCCCCAGCAGACCCGCTGCTGCTGTGTGGAAAGGTTCCCCAACATTTCTGCCCCCCCCCCCCCGCCTCGGCACTAACCAATTCACAAGCACTGTGGCCCACTCCTCCCTGCCAGTCCCCACCGATGGAGCCAGAGACAAGCAGGGAAGTGAGCACACGCCAGGCCACACACACACACACACACACACACACACACACACACACACCAAAAACTCCAGCCACAGCAATCTCAAGTGTCATATCCCCACACATCCCCTGAAATCACCCAGTGAGAAAGCTGTGCCACCCAGCAGCACTGCAACCGAATTAGACAACTGCCCCATCCCCAAATAAATCCTTTTTTTTTCCAGTTAAAAAAAAAATGGATCCTAAACTTTATGTTTTTCTATCTGATCATGTAGACCACAAGGAGTGTTCCCTCCCACCAGCCGCGCATTAGACTATACAGAGCATTTTACAGTCAAGTTACCGCATAGAAAAACCATGAAAATACACTTTGTGATTTATGCTATAATGTATGCAGAATGGCGGGGAGCAGTGGGTAGGCATCATTGAAACGTATGTATAGACGTTTCTTCTTTATTTTTAGATAGAGTAGGAAAAAGCTAAGCCATTCAGTTTATTTTTTGCTCTCCGTGTTACATTTCCACACTGGAAGACTCTAAAATTTTGGATGGAGGAGGTGTTCTAGTCACCGACTCCTCCCGACTGGGACTGTCGGTATATTTTCACTTGCTCAATTCTTGCTGCCAGGTGAAAGGGGGCTAGCACAGTAGGCTCAGTTTTGTGTAGAAGCCAATTAAATTGATGCTAAAAAAGGGAAGTTTTTTTTTTTTTTTTTTTAAATAAACTACTGGAGTTCTAAGAAAAGTTCCCAACAGTTTGGCTGCTGTGTTTTCCTGGTAGATGTGTTCTACTTCCCTGCTCTGTGCAATGGCTTTGCACAGAACAGCCCCAATCCTATTCTTCTTGGGTCCCCTGGCGGAGCTCCTGGCTCCTGCCAAGTGCCCCCACAGCAAGCAAAAAAAAACCTTGAGCCTTTAGAACCACTTTAACCTTCAAGTATGATTTTTGGATCGTGGGTAGAAACTGAACCAACCTGAGGTCCACACATCTACCAGGAAAACACACAGCAATCAAGCTGTTGGGAACTTTTCTTAGAACCCCAGCGGTGCAAGTCAAGAAGTTCAAAACGCCCTTCAAAATAAAAAAAATACTCTTGTAAAAACCTAAAATATGGCAGTCTGAAGAACTAGCAGTTATGCCACGAACACACGACCGTACTTTTCGGCAGAAAAGGTCTGACGGTCTTCCCAACGGACTTTCGACAGACTTCCGAACGAACGGACTTGCCCACACACGAATGGACTAAAGTCCATTTGAAAGTCCGTTTGTTTTGAACGTGATGACGTAAGACGGGACTAGAAAATGAAGTTCAATAGCCAGTAGCCACTAGCTGCCCTTGCGTCGTATTTGGTCCATTGGACCAGCATACAGACAAACGGTTTTCCAGATAGGAATTGAGTCTGTCGGACAATTTGAAACATATTCTATTTCTAGGTCCGTCTGAATTTTTAAAAGAAAAACAATAGGATTATCCCACACACGATCGGAATATCCGATAGAATCATTCCGTCTGACCTATTCTGCCGGAAAGTCCGGTCCTGTGTACACGCCATTAGCCTTGACAGCTAAGCATATTACAATGATAACAGTGCACTTAATCTTTAAGCCTACCAGTCAGTTAAATCTGATAATAACAAACGATTTGGAATCACAAGATTAACTTTAGTTGTGGTTGCAGTAAACATTTCCCCAGGGTATCCTAGAAGATAAATCTAACTTTGTATGGCTATGAAGTCATGAAGCGCATGACTTGAATATGCAACTCTACAAGTATTATGCGTTGAGGAGGGTTTTTTTTTTTTTTGTTTTTTTTTTTACATGTTCTGCACAAACTTTCTATTTATTTCTCAGGTCCCTCAGATGTTCTTCATGGCTGCGCAGCTGGTCAATTCAAGAACAATGAGATAGTGTGGAAGGAGTCAGAGAAGTGTCACACTGCTTGTGCGGGCCATCAGTCTGTAAAAAGGAAAGCGAATAGTGCCAGAGATGGACTTGATCCAGAATGGTCAATAAGTGATGCAGTTTTATGCTATACGCATTTTAACACAAAGGCTTTTAGCGGCCATGCATACGGGGCTTAAAACTGCTTTTACAGGAGCTTTGCGTTTTATTTCTCCTGCCTGTAGAAGCAGCTCAATACATGCACATTTTTGAAGAGGAGAGTTTTGAGGCTTTTAAGGCGATTTGAAAGGGATGCCCATTATTTTCAATGGGCAGGAGCAGTGTATAAATCGCTCCCCCACCGCCCCAAAGATGCGGCTTGCAAGACTTTTTTTCCCTGTCCTGCAAGCGCACCGCCTCAGTGTGAAAGCACTCAGGCTTTCACACTGGGGCTGCAGAAAAGGCAGCTTATAGGCGCTATTTTTACAGCAAAAACACCTGATCGGTTCACATATCGCAGCATGAACTGTCAATTCACCCAAGCGATCCAATTCTGGTGAGGACCAAAAAAAAAAAAAAAAAAGGGTATGGCTGAATTCGCATCACACAGACATCGCATGTGATTTGCACAGCGGTGAGGTGTGAACCACATGTGATGTCCGACTTTGCAGCAGTGTGAACCCAGCCTTAAAGTGGTTGTAAACCCTTACAACCAACTTTGCCCTACAGGTAATCCTAGATTAAGGCTTACCTGTAGGTCCAAGAAATATCTCCTAAACCTATATGGTTTAGGAGATATTTACCCGAAGACAACCACCGCTGTCTACGGCGCATGCGCCGTAGACAGTGGCGCGCAGGCACACTGGGCAAGCCGCAGCGATATACCGCGAGTGTCGGCTCCCGTGCACATGCGTGGGAGTGACGTCATCGTGGCTCCGGCGAATCACCGCGCCGGAGCAGCGGGACCCGGAAGTCGCTCCGGGATACATGGCAGCGGCGAAGAGGAATACCGCTTCGGGGGGCTTCGTTCTCAGGTAAGTTATTCATAATGAGCTGGTATGCTATGCATACCAGCTCATTATGCCTTTGCCTTACAGTGTGTGTGTTTTTTTTTTCTTGCCTTTACTTCCTCTTTAAAGTAAACCTGATCTCAGAGAAATACAGTGGTTGTTTTCTTACTGATTGCCTTCTAAAAATGCTAGCTGCCTGGCTGTCTCAGATTTCTATTACAGAGCCAGTGGCCTGGAACAAGCGTGCAGATTAGAAAGTCAGCACTACTGGCATGCATACTTGTTCTACTTGTGAGGTCACTGGATCAGCATGACAGTGGGGAACTAGTATTTTTACCAAGTAAACAACCAACACGTGCAGGTTTCTCTTAAATTTTCACATTATTCAATCCTCATGTTTTTTTTTTTTTTTTTTTGTTTTAACATGTGAATGGATGTAAAAATAAATAAATAAATAAATAAATAAATAAATATGAACACGTATCAATTTTCTATTCATTTTATGGGAATACACACATAAAATAAAATGTCGGCAGCAGCATTGTAGCGTTTTATTTTCATTAGCACTTGTATATGATTTCCAGGGCTGCCTGATAACTCGCTACAACATCTTACTGAGTATAATACTTGGGGTACTTTCACATTGATCTGTAGCAAAATCGTGGTAATAATGTATGTTTCAGATGCATTTCCTGTGTGTTTCTGGTTGTGTCTTTGAGTTGCCTGCACCTGTAACATGTAACTAACGTATAATTGTGGTGCGTTTTTTACCGCAATTCTCATTCATTTCAATGGATAGCTGCGTTTTTTGGTTTTGCTTTTTCAACTCCCCCTACCTCATTATAGTCTTTCTTACATTTGGCAAAATGATACTTATATTAGGCCTGTACCTGTTCCTGATTCTTGTGAGGTGTTGTGCCTGTGCCCTGCATGACCATAATACTGGGAAAGGGAGCAACAAGAAAAATGTATGTTCACCAATGGTGCAGTTTTGCTTTAGAGCCTACCTGCTGGCTTCTTGTGACTTTAAAATTATATTAAAATACTTTTTTTTTTATAAATGAGGGTTATACTTACCTGCTCTGTGCAATGGTTTTGCACAGAGCAGCCCTGATCCTCTTTTTCTGAGGTAACCTGCCAGTGCTCCTGGCTCCTCCTCTTCAGCAATTGCCCTCACAGGGAGCCACTTCCTATGGGGGCACTCATGTGGGCTCGCTCCCAAGCTGCCCTGTCTGCGTCTATTGACACAGACCAGGCAGCTTGGCTACACGCCCCCCCCCCCCCCCCCCACTCCTCATCGCAGCATTTGATTGACAGCAGCAGCAGCCAATGGTTCCTACTGCTATCATTCTGCCCAGAGAGAAAGAACAAACCTGGGATAGCCTTGGCTCTCATGCACAGTACTGGATCGTGTATGGGTTCAGATAAGTATTAGGGGACCTGGGGGATTCTGTTACACAGAATTTTTACCTTAATGAATAGAATGCATTAAAGTGGTTGTAAAGGCCCAAGTTTTTTATTACCTTCTATGCATGAAGGCAAAAACCTTCTCTGTGCAGCAGCCATTGGCTCCTGCTGCTGGTAATCACAGCCAGTGAGCCAATCAGGAGAGAGGGTGCAGGGCCAAGCCACGGCTCTGTGTGTGAATCTACATGGATCAAGCCTACTTGAGTGCCCCCCTTCCAGTGGGGTCAGGAGGGAGGGGCCAGGAGCTCCAAAGAGGGACCCAAGAAGAGGAGGATCTGGGCTGCTCTGCGCAAAACCTTTACACAGAGCAGTTAAGTATAAAGTTTTTTTAATTTTTTTTCAAATAACAAAAAGACCTTAACTCCAAGCTGGTCCAAATTAACTGTTTGCTTTACTAACACATGCACCTGTCAGGAGGTATGTGAAAACTGTATGTATCATCAGCTAGATATGTATACAATGTTGTGTTCCGGCAGTGGGATGAGGACTTCCTGTCCTGCTCCCCAAACAAGATCGAGTAAGATTAAGCGCTGCCAACCATTCACAGGAAGCCTTGTATTTCGATGAATACAAGGCTTCGACTAATTGGTTGAGGTAGAGATTGCAATATCATTTGCCTCTCCACCTCAGACAATTACATTTCATTGATGAAATACAAGGCTGTGCGATTATTTCATGCGTAAACACATCAAGCAAACTCGCGCATGCACTGCGTCTACATAAGTGTGAAAAGAGTGACAGTATTAATAAACGCAGACCATTGTAAGTGTGAGCATATTCATCTCATGTTTATGGATACATTTCTTTCCCTACGGTCTAATACCATGCTATTCTTCCCACACTTGTTTGCTTGTGTTGCCTCACAAACCCTGTTGCTAATAAAAAACAAAGGCGTTAGCACACACAAAGCTAGAGTCACAAGCTGCACCCGCTGTACACAGCACTACATTTATTGGAGACCAGACCCTGCAAGCTCCAACTCACAATGATCATACATGAAAAAGAGCATCCCAGCTCCAACTCACAATGATCATACATGAAAAAGAGCATCCCAGCTCCAACTCACAATGATCATACATGAAAAAGAGCATCCCAGCTTACAAACATATTACATTAACCTTCATTCCAGAAGACAAGTACTAACTTAAGGCCCACACACACAAAAAAAATAGGAAAATCGCACAAGGAACGATCGTCTAACTATCTGATCGTTAGTATAGTGCTTTCGACAGGCAATTCCAACTTATCAGACGACAAAAACCGAGGGTGCAAAGCTAGAACATACGTGACCAGGGCTGGTTAACACCACAAAAAACACACTCCACATCCGTTCCGGATGCGTTTCTGCATTCACGTATTTAACGCATTTTTGCCACCAAAAAAAAAAAAAGAAGCACTGGACTGCATGTGGCGTGAACTGGCCCTTAGGCTACTTTCACACTCAGGCAGTTTTCAGGTATTTTAGCGCTAAAAATAGCGCCTCAAAATTGCCTCCCATGCCACACCAGTGTGAAAGCCCGAATGCTTTCACACTGGGGCGGTACGCTTGCGGGACAGAACAAAAAAAAAAAAAAGGAGCATCCTTGGGGCGGCATAAGAGCGGTGTATACAGTGCTCCCAAATCACCCCTGCACATTGGAATGAATGGGCAGTGCTTCCAAAGTGACTGAAAAACGCTTTGGAAGCAATTTTAACCTTTTCTTCGGCCATTAGTGGGTGTTAAAATCGAAAGATTTTCTAATCAATGATGGGAGAATCATGTGAGAAATGTAATCGAAAAAAAATGCGCATGTACAAAAAAATAAGATTCCCAGCCACAAATTATTTTCTGTTGCAACATGGGGTGAAATTGAAGGCTTGGTTGGCCGAGTTTCGAAATCAATGTTGGCACCATCGGAACACAAAACGCACAAATTTTCTGATTTTCAAAAGAAAATTCTTTCGAAATTCGACCATGTATGGCCAGCCTAAGACCCCTTTCACACTGGGGCGTTTTTGAGGCGCTTTAGCGTTAAAAAAAGCGCCTGTAAAGCGCTTGAAAGAAGCCTCATCTGCAGTCCCAATGTGAAAGCCCAAGTGCTTTAAGAACCCTTTCACAATGTCAGCGCCCGAAAAACGCTCGTAAAGTGCCGCTTAAACTAGCAGCGCTTTACCAGCGTTTTTCGAGCGTTATTGGGGCGCTTTTAACCCCTGCTAGTGGCCAAATAAAGGGTTAAAAGCACCCACAAAACGCTGCTGCCAATAGCGTTTTTCAGGCGTTTTTCTGGCGTTTTACAGGCGCTTCCCATTGATTTCAATGGGAAGGGGCGCTTTAGGAGCGTTGTATTCACTGCTCCAAAAGCGCTGCAAAGAAGCTGCTTGCAGGACTTTTTTCTGACGCCCTGCCAGCGCAGCGCCTTGGTGTGAAAGCACTCGGGCTTTTACATTGGGATTGCAGTTGCAGCTTCTTTCAGGCGCTTTTTTTAACGCTGAAGCGCCTGAAAAACGCCCCAGTATGAAAGGGATCTCGGTGTGAAAGCACTCGGGCTTTTACATTGGGATTGCAGTTGCGGCTTCTTTCAGGCGCTTTTTTAACGCTAACGCGCATGAAAAACGCCCGAAAAACGCCCCAGTGTGAAAGGGGTCTAACTGTGCCACACTATAGGCGGGGGGGGGGGGGAATTAAACAAGGCTTTGTGAGATTGATTAATGCACCTGGGCTGCTGCCTAGATGCCTGAAAAACATCTACTCAGTGCCATTACTGATACCTAAAACATTTTTAAAAAAATACATTTTTAAAAGTGTGTATTATAGGAAATCTGTGGTCTCATTTTACAATATCAACATTGTGATAGCAATACAAAATTAGTTATTTTTAACAATCCAACATTGACTGACTTGAACATTCTTCTTTCGTGTTGCGATTGCTGCCTGACTGCCAGCCATCTCTTCTCGTCGGCTGCTTCTGTTAGGGACTACATATCCAATGGTGCCTTGCTGCCTGCACTGTACTGATTACCGTGCTGACTCCGCCTTCTGAAATACTTCCTCTTGGCAAACCTTGCAGTTCAGAAGGCGGGTTCTGTGAATTCTGTGACACAAAAGTGCCTACTCACAGGGCCGAGTGACTCTGTCACACAATTCAAGGAAGTAATGCATGAGCATCTTCACAAACTTCAAGGTGGTAATAATCCATATATTCCCATCGCACACATTCCTGGAGGAAGCAGAAAACACCAGCTGGAGACTAGATCATGAAAGCACCTTTCTTTGTGTGTTTCTCGCACATAGGACAGACCTTAGAAATAAATGGGCTGCCTTAAATGTGGTGCACTGAAGTGCACAAAAAAGTGCATGCTCAATGCTCAGAGCAGAGCCTTAAAGCTGAACAGGAAAGGGTTAAATGCTCCCTTGCGGTGGGCAGCCCCTGCACTGCAAGTGTTAATGGATCCTTTAGGTCTAGAGGGCTGCAATGAGCATTTAACCCTTGCGTTACAGGGGCAGACCCACTAAGGACATTTTTTCTTTACCCCAGGGATAGGCTTTAACTGTAATTATAATAGAATACAACTGTCCCCTACTAAGCTTCATGAGCCCCCCCTTTAAAAAACAAAACCGGATCAGCTCTGCAACTAAACCCCCATCTAGACTTTTCTTCATACTTGATATGGGCCGTAGCATGTCCGGATAAGGAACTCTGGGAAAAATAGAAATGAAAACAAGTATGCAGCTTTGTTTTGAAAGCAAACTATGTTGCTTAGTTTTGTAGGTACCCCCTCCTTGATTTCTAAAGCCGTTCCAGGCACCCAGCACTCTTTATGGTTACAAAGCAGCTCCGCTCACACAGCAATTTAAAACCCAGACAAGGGGAACTGGGGATACAACAGGAAATGAATTTAAGGAAGTATGTCTCATTCTCCGATCCAACGTATGCAGGATCGATTATGCTTTACAGGAAGAGTAAAGCTGGGATGCACACATTTTACCGTCTATCATAAAAAAGAGCATTCTTCTACCGTATGTGCGTACTACTGCTGAATATTATTACGGGAAAATCCAAGTGAGATTGATGACGATCGTGTAACATTTTACTGATCCCATGATGAAACCTTTATTTATTGCTGTGCCTGAAAAAAGCAGCAAAGGTGTTCTGATGACAATCCAAAATGTGGGGATTTTCTTTCACTCCCAACAGACATGAGAAATACAGAAGGTCATTCTCCCTAAGGCTGGATTCACACCTATGCACTTTTAGTTCTTTTTGCATTTTGTACTACAGAACGTTCCATAGGAAACCATGTTTAATGAACTGTAGTGCAAATCTGCAAAATGCAAAAAGCACTAAAAATGCATAGGTGTGAATCCAGCCTAACAGGGACACAGACAGAAGTAAAAACCATACAAATGTTCTAACCCCTCTCCACTCTAGTCAAAACTCAAAAAAAAAAAAAAATATATATATTTGCCTCCAGCCTCTTCTCTGTTCTCATTTGCATGCAAATGCCACCTAAAGGGAGTATAGATGTGTAAGTATTCACCTATACCAATTATTGTTTTTTTAATGTCACGTGACAGTTTTTTTTTTTTTTTCTTTTTACAATTTTTTTTTCTTTTTTTTACAATGCTTTCTTTTTTTGGGGGGGGGGGGGGGGTCACAGCGTCATTTTTTTTATTATTATTTATTGCAATATCTTGTTTTGTTTTTTTTTTTTTTAATCAGCCCTGTTGGGGGGCATTGGTGACATATCAGGGGTATTAACAGACCCCTGATATCTCCCCCTTGAGACAGAGAAAGAGACCGAGAATAGAGATTTCCCAGTTCCTCTCTCTGCACCCTCAGCTGCACTGAAAATGAACGGAGAGAAGACAGTGGCTCCTCTCCATTCATAAACCAAGACATCGTAATCACAGGAGGTTACAATGTTTCAGTTATTATGTGAATGGACAGAGTCAGTGATCGTTTTCTGTATGGACAGTCAGTGAAGGAGGAGGACATGGAGAGGGACAGGAGAACGGACGGGGGCCACGGAGAGAGAACGGACGGGGGCCACGGAGAGAGAACGGACGGGGGCCACGGAGAGAGAACGGACGGGGGCCACGGAGAGAGAACGGACGGGGGACAGCAGAAAGGAGGGTGCATGGAGGATGTGGCGACAGTCAGCGGTGCTCGCGTGTGGGAGAGTTACAAGCACCGATCACCAATGTATAGATTCCACTAAAGCAGCTGAAAGCCGCGGGGGGAGAACGGACGGGGGACAGGGAGGGAGAACGGACGGGGGGCACGGAGGGAGAACGGACGGGGGGCACGGAGGGAGAACGGACGGGGGGCACGGAGGGAGAACGGACGGGGGGCACGGAGGGAGAACGGACGGGGGGCACGGAGGGAGAACGGACGGGGGGCACGGAGGGAGAACGGACGGGGGGCACGGAGGGAGAACGGACGAGGGGCACGGAGAGAGAACGGACGGGGGACAGCAGCAGAATGGAGGGGGCATGGAGGAAGAACGGAGGGGGACAGCAGAAAAGGAGGGTGCATGGAGGATGCGGTGACAGTCAGCGGTGATCGTGTGTGGGAGAGTTACAAGCACCGATCACCAATGTATAGATTCCACTAAAGCAGCTGAAAGCTGCGGGGGGAGAACGGACGGGGGACACGGAGGGAGAAGAGAGAGAGAACGGACGGGGGACACGGAGGGAGAACGGACGGGGGACACGGAGGGAGAACGGACGGGGGACACGGAGGGAGAACGGACGGGGGACACGGAGGGAGAACGGACGGGGGACACGGAGGGAGAACGGACGGGGGACACGGAGGGAGAACGGACGGGGGACACGGAGGAGAGAACGGACGGGGGACACGGAGGAGAGAACGGACGGGGGACACGGAGGAGAGAACGGACGGGGGACACGGAGGGAGAACGGACGGGGGACACGGAGGGAGAACGGACGGGGGACACGGAGGGAGAACGGACGGGGGACACGGAGGGAGAACGGACGGGGGACACGGAGGGAGAACGGACGGGGGACACGGAGGGAGAACGGACGGGGGACACGGAGGGAGAACGGACGGGGGACACGGAGGGAGAACGGACGGGGGACACGGAGGGAGAACGGACGGGGGACACGGAGGGAGAAGCTTGTAACTCCCCCACACATTGATCACTGCTGACTGTACAAGTACTTTGGCAAATGCTCAGTATTGGTGCTGATACCGATACTAGTATCAGTATTGGGACAACCCTAGTAAATTTTAATTTATTTTTTGAATAGTGTAGGAAAGGATTAAAAATCCATCAGTTAAAAGCGGAGTTCCACCCAAATTTGGCACCAATGGAGAGGGAGGGGGTACCCACCACCCACTTCCAGGAGACTGCACCACGGTGACCTCGGCCCCCCTCCTCCTTCCTCTGCCACCGGGCCAATTAGACAGCACACTGCATTTCCTGCATGTGCAGTAGTGAACCAGCTGTGAAACTGAAAAGCTTCCCTGCCAGTTTGCCTTACCACAAATGGCGGCAGCAGCACCCGAGAGCCAAACGGAAAATCGGCTGGGGTGCCGACATCGCGGGATCGGACAGGTAAGTGTCCTAGTATTAAAAGTCTTTTTTGGTGGGGGGCAGAAATGCTCTTTAAATGTTCACTGTCCGTATCCCACTGGGGAAAATGTCACTTCCTGTCCTAAGAAAGCATTCAAGATGAGAGGAAATCACTACAAAATGAAGGAGGTTATCCTCCTAGCCCCTGTACACACGGTCGGAGATTTCCACAACCAAATCTGTCGGATTTTGTCCCTCGGATCTTGTCTGAAACTGTTGCATACACACGGTCGGACAAAGTTGCCGAAAAATCCGATCTTTCAGAACGTGATGGCGTAATTTAGTTACGATGGGACTACATTCAGGCTAGTAGCCAATAGCTTTGATGTAGGAATTTGATCTGAGCATGCGTGGCACTTGGTCCGATCAAAATTCTCTACACATGATCGGAGTATGTCCGATCGAACCAGTTGGTCGGGAAATATTTCCAACATGTTGGAAAATTGGGTCCGACGGATATTCCGACGAAATCAGTCCGATGCATACCACACACAGTCGGATTATCCGACGACACGGTCCGATAAGACGCATTCTGACGGATTATCCGACCGTGTGTACAAGGGCTTAGTTGTCCCCACTGGATCATTTCCTCTCTACTCCTGTTCTGGTGACAACCATAAAACCTCCGATATCCTATCGCTCTCTCTTTCAGTGACTATATGTACACTTTATGGCCCTGTTATGTCATGTATACTCGGTACCACCTTAAAAATAGGAAACACACGGGACATCTTCTCTGAGCAGCATTTACAATAGTAATGGTAACCAGATACAGAACATCTGTCCGCAGAACTGTCCAATCACAGATCGTGCCCAGTGTCATCCATTGTCACTACAACAGGCAGATCTATTACCCTGACACCCACATCGCACATGTGTCCGGGCTATGCAGTGTATGAGGGGTGTACCTACCTACGTGCACTGTATGAGGAGTGTACTTACCTGCGTGCATTGTATGAGGGGTGTACCTACCTACGTGCATTGTGTGGATGCACAGCTTGCAGAGAAGTGTGCAGTGCAATCGCCCCGTCCCTTATAATTGCGCTCAGATAACCGTATTAGGCTCCTCTTACCTCTTGCTGAGAGGTCGCACCCGGAGAGCTACCCGTACATTGGCCATTTCTACATGTAGCGCTCCTCATGTCCTGCCCCGATCTCCGGCACACAAGAAGCGGCTCTCCCCGGACTCCCCCAGGCTGGACGCTAAGGAACTGGGCGTGTACTTCACCAGAGCACACTGCACGGGGTAGGCGGGGCCTGCTACAATAACAATCCATTGCCTGGGCGTGGCTTCCCTGAGAAGTTTGTCCCTATGATGTCCCTTCTCTGCACTGGGCGGGATAATCCCAGCCTGCCCGGCCAGTCACGGAGCTGCCTCTTTAAGGAAGGGGCGTGTCTAGCTGTCAGTCTACAGAAGAATAGTTTGTAATCGCTTGTCACCAAGGGAAACATTGGAGCGTCCTCCCCATACACCGACTACAAGGACGCAACTCCACTGACTGTATACAGAACACTAAAGCGGGAGTCCGCCGGGACTCCGCGTTTTTTTTTTTTTTTTTAAGTCAGCAGCTACAAATACTGCAGCTGCTGACTTTTAAAATAGTGACACTTACCTGTCCAGCGCGCCCGTGATGTCGGCACCCGAAGCCGATCTCTAGATCGACACTCGAGTGCTGCCGCCGCCATCTTGGGTATGGGAATCAGGAAATGGAGCCTTTCGGCTTCATTTCCCGGTTCCCTACTGCGCATGCGCGAGCCGCGCTGCGTAATAAGGACGGTCCCCGCTGCCTCTGGGATCTGTGTGTTTCCCAGCAGGCAGCGGGGCACTTGCGGAAGGGGGCGGGCACTTGCGGAAAGGGGCGTAAGTTACGCCCCTTTCCGCAGAGAGCTAGCCCGGAAGTGGGTGCAGTTACCTGGATTATCCAGGTAACTGCACCCCCCTCCCCCCTGAAAGGTGCCGATTGTGGCACCGGAGGGGGGGAGGGTTCCGATGAGCGGAAGGTCCACTTTAGGGTGGACCTCCGCTCTAATAAGCAATGGAGGAGTTATTTCACTAGATTACATTCCATTCTGTCATTCTTTTTAGTATGCCCCCTTATACAGGCTCACCATGAACATTGCGGACTACTCCCTTCATAACCATATAGATCAAAAATGAAAAAAAAGTACACTGCTGATATCTACAAAATCGTTTTTAAAAATGCAATATTTTATTATTGTTTATCCTAAAATGCTATACATCTCCACACACAGGATGGGTTAGTAAACTTCTCTCCATCTTTCTGTAGCTGGCCTGCACATTATACTCCTAAAGCAAGGCTTCTTTTCAGCTGGATCTAGGTGGAACTCAGTTCTTTCCTGATAGGCTCCATGGCAGCATACATGTGGGTAGCCCCGCCTCCACGATTACCCAATAGGACCCAACTCCCATAAATCTTTGCTCCCGGCTACTATCAGTGTTCCTTTTTTGTCCTCCCCAGTAGGACCAGATGGTTTCTTTCCCGGAAACAAAACTTCACGACGATCGATTGGCTGATTGACTGAGAGTTTTTCCTGAGATAGGCCCTGACTGTTAAGCAGGGTATGGAGTGTATTTGCAGAGTAGCGCTGAAGAAAGGATTTCCTACCTGAAGTGCGCACGGTCTGTGTCCCGTTGCTATGGGTGACCATTATCTGCTTGGAGGTGCGGTGTGTGTGTTCCAGTCCGTTCGGCCAGGTGATCGTTGGTGGAGTGGTGAGCCTCTTGTGTATCCATGGCAGCAATGTATTTGTGTGTTTTCCCTTTTTTGTTCGTCTAAACGGTCTCCTCTATGCTGTTTGCGGGCGCTTCCGCGTTCCAGCAAATCGCTCTCTCCTACTTCCGGGTTACACAGGTGTTCTGCGCATGTTCAAACCCGATGTGAAACCGAGGCTTGGTTCCCGCGCATGCGCGCGAGCGCCTCGCGTCTGACGTCGGCAATGACGTCACGGGCACCACTTTTAAAAATCTTTGGAAGCTGTCAGAACCCTGGGAATGTTTGCAGTGGACGCAGCGACTTCCCGGGGCTGACAGTTCGGCGGTTTAACCACTTTCAGACCGGACCAATTTGCTGGTCAAAGACCAGACCACTTTTTGCGATTCGGCACTGCGTCGCTTTAACTGACAATTGCGCGGTCGTGCGACGTGGCTCCCAAACAAAATTGACGTCCTTTTTTTCCCACAAATAGAGCTTTCTTTTGGTGGTATTTGATCACCCCTGCGGTTTTTATTTTTTGCGCTATAAACAAAAATAGAGCGACAATTTTGAAAAAAACGCATTATTTTTTACTTTTTGTTATAATAAATATCCCCCAAAAATATATAAAAAAACATTTTTTTCCCTCAATTTAGGCCGATACGTATTCTTCTACATATTTTTGGTAAAAAAAATCGCAATAAGCGATTATTGATTGGTTTGCGCAAAAGTTATAGCGTTTACAAAATAGGGATAGTTTTATAGCATTTTTATTAATAATTTTTTATTATTTTTTTTTTACTAGTAATGGCGGCGATCTGCGATTTTTATTGTGACTGCGACATTGTCGGGGACCCATCGGACATTTTTGGGACCATTGTCATTTATACAGTAATCACTGCTATATAAATGCAGTGATTCCTGTGTAAATGACACTGGCAGTGAAAGGGTTAACCTGTGGGTGGCAGTGTAGGGGTTAAGTGTTCCTAGGGGTGTGTTACTAACTGTGGGGGGGTTGGGCTTTCATTTAGTGTACACTGATCTCTGCTCCAATCACATGGAGCAGAGATCAGCGTCACTAGTTGCTAGGCAGAATGGGAAAATGTTGTTTATACAGCATTTCCTCCATTCGGCCGCTCCGTGAGACGATCGCGGGGATGCCCGCGGCGATCGAGTCCGCGGCTCCCGCGACCGGACTCACGGGGGTCCCGACCAGCGCGGGAGCGCGCCGCCGGCGGCGCGCTCCCGATGGCACGGCGGCAACGAATATTGGACGTACATGTACGCCAATATGCCTGCCCGTGCCATTCTGTCGACGTACATCGTCGTGCGCTGGTCGGGAAGTGGTTAAGGTAAGAGCATGTCCCTTAGGCTAGGGGAATGCTTACTCTTAAAAAAAAAAAAAAAAATGCATTTTATTTCTCTTTGGTTTGCAGTACTTCTTTGATCTGTTGGTTTGTTTGGGATATGGACGCCTTACTGCCTCCTAGTGGCCAGCTCGCTCATGTTAGGTAGGTTGCTAGCATTTATGTTTTTATAATGGAGAGAGTTTTGCATAGGTAGGATTGACTGTGTGTCTTTTTCTCTTTCTGTCTGTTTTGTTTTTACAGCCCTTCTGGGTCTGATCCACAGCCTAATACCTCTAGACGCAGTGGATCATCAAGATCACACCGCCATAAATCCTCCTCAAGGTCTAGCCAGCATAGGTCAAGGTCTGAACGACGTGATGAGGATTATTCTCACCCCCCTGCTGCTCACCCTAGCAAGAGGCCAGAAAAATCATGCTGGGGGTGCAGGATGCCTGTTCCATCAGATAAATCCCTATGCGATCACTGCTTCTCCAAAGCTGCAGATGAGAGGGATGGTGCAGACCAGCGTTTGGAGTCGATAGTAAGACGGGTTGTGAAGGAGTCTCTGCAGGAGAGGGAAGCTCTACAGTCGTGTGAATCCCCGTCAGGTTTGTTGGTCCCTCCAACTGGAGAGAACCCATTGCAGGAGACATGGGAATCCTCTCAACAAAGTCGCCTCTCTGCTCCCATCTCAGACAGTGAATCTGACTTAGAGGATCCTGGTTTAGGATTTGACTATGGACTGGTGTCTTCATTGGTTAAAGCAGTGAGAGAAGCTCTGAAGTGGGAAGACCCTATTACTTCCCCACCAAAGCAGAGAAAATTCTTTAAACAGCTCAATAAGGAGCGACAATATTTTCCTTTCCTTTCAGAGTTAGGTGACATTATCACCAAGGAATGGAGCAAGATGGATAAAAAGGGTTCCATGCAGTCAAAGATCCTGAAGCTATACCCTTTTAAGGAAGGGGATGTAAAACGCCTGGAGTCAGCTCCACTGGTAGATGCAGCGCTCATGCGTTTGGTGAGATATGTAACCCTCCCTTTAGAAGATACGGTATCTTTTAAAGATCTTTTAGAAAGGCGGATCGACTCAGACCTGAAAAAGATCTACCTGACTTCTGGTATGGCTTGCAAACCAGTGCTTGCAATGGCAGCGGTATCTAAGGCCATAGAATCCTGGGCTGATAATGTGGAAGAATTCCTGAGGAGTATTTCTATCGAAACAGCCAAAGACTCCCCTATCCAGGAAATCAGAATGGCCTCTACCTTTTTGGGGGAGGCATCTATTGATGTTATTCGCCTGATATCTCGGGATATGTTAGCAGCTGTCTCAGCACGCCGTGCGTTATGGCTCCGTCCATGGCTGGCGGATCCAGCATCCAAACAGGCCTGGTGCTGTATTCCTTTTGAGGGGACATCTTTGTTTGGTAACAAGCTGGATACTGCCATATCCCGGGCTACAGGTGGGAAATCTGGGTTTCTTCCCCAGGACAGACGTCTTCAGAGTCAAAAACGTCCATTTCCAAGGAGACAGGGCCCTGATCGTGCCAGGGAGGCGCGTAGCTATAGACCTGGTCGAGAATTCTCAAGGTCATGGAGATCCAGGCAGTCTTCTTTTAAAAATACCTCAAAAGGGGGTTTGTCCGGCAAGCAGGATTGCGCTAAATCCTTTTGAAATTGGGCCCGCTCAAGCTTGTCAGGTGGGGACTCGTCTTCTCCATTTAAGGCAGGTTTGGGCGGCCTCAATTCGGGATTTTTGGACAGTAAAAACAGTTTCCTCAGGTCACAAGTGGAGTTTTGTCAACACCCCAAGGTTAAGATTCATTCCCACATCTCTTCCAGAATCAGAAGAGAAGAAACAAGTCCTATTGACCTATGTGAGCTCTTTACTGGATCAAGGCGCAGCCGTACCCGTTCCAGAAGAAGAACGTGGCGAGGGCATGTATTCCCCTCTGTTTATGGTTTTAAAGAAGAATGGCACAGGGAGGCCGGTAATAGATTTGACCCATCTCAATTCCTTCATTCGCAAAGAGAAGTTCAAGATGGAATCTCTGCTTACCATCCAGCAGTCAGTGCATCTGGGGGACTGGATGATATCAGTCAACTTGAAGGATGCATACTTCCATGTGCCCGTGGCAAAGGAGTTTCAACAGTACCTCCGCTTTGCGTTAGGCAATCAACATCTACAATTTACATGTCTTCCCTTTGGGTTAACGACGCCCCCACAGGTCTTCTCCAAAGTTCTTTTTGCAGTTGTGGCCCTTCTCAGAGTCAAAGGTGTTCGTCTCCACCACTATCTCGACGACCTACTTCTGCTATCTCAGAACAGAGAGCAGCTCTTGGAGCACAAAGATCTAGTTATCTCCACCCTGCAGGAGTTCGGTTGGCTTCTGAACCTAGAAAAGAGTCACCAAGATCCAACTCAGTCTCTCGTCTTTCTAGGGGCGCAGTTCAACACGGTGGAAGGTACCATCTCCCTTCCAGAGGAGAAGGTTGGAGTCATACGAGACAGGATTCATGCAGCCCTTGCGTCATCCCATCTTTTGGCTCTCCAATGTCTGAAGGTGATTGGCACAATGTCAGCCACCATTCCCATGGTAAAGTGGGCCCAGTGGCACACTCGTCCCTTTCAGAAAGGATTTCTACAACAGTGGGACTTATCCATACAGACACAGCGCATATTCCTCACTCCAGCCATGAGGACGTCTCTTCTTTGGTGGCTGCAGGGGAAGAACCTGCGCAACCACCATTCGATCATCCCAATCTCATGGGTCACGGTAACATCAGACGCCAACAACCGAGGATGGGGCGCTCACTGTCTTTCAGATGTCGCTCAGGGCAGGTGGACATTTCTGTCACAAAGAGTTGTCTCCAATGTTCTGGAGTTGAGGGCGGCCTTCCAGGCCCTTCTGTCATTCCACCATCTGATAGCGAATTCCTCAGTAATGCTAAGGTTGGACAACACAACCGCTGTGGCTTATGTAAGGAAGCAAGGGTGAACTCGCAGCTGGTCTCTATTACAGGAGGTGGAGCCGATAATTAACTGGGCTCAGAGGAATTTGTCCAACCTTTCTGCGGTCTACATCCCAGGGGTGCAGAATGTTCAGGCGGACTTCCTATCACGTGTCGAGATGGACAACAATGAATGGTCCCTCCACAGGGAAGTATTCGAATGGCTCCTGACATTGGAATTGTCTCCGGAGGTCGACCTGTTTGCTTCCCCGTGCAATCGGAAGCTACCCAAATATTACTCAAGGTTCAGGGATCCTCAGGCATATGGGATAGATGCCCTCACAGAGCATTGGAAGTTTCAGACAGCTTATGCCTTCCCTCCAGTTCCGGTGATCCTGCAGTTTCTTCGGAAGGCTCAGGACCGAGAAGGTAGAGATCCTTGCAGTGATTCCATTCTGGCCCAACAGGCCTTGGTTCCCTCTACTGCTGCTCCTCAGTTATCAAGAGTCGGTTCCCCTTCCTCTCAGGCCGGATTTACTATCTCAAGGCACAATGTTACATCCATGCCCATCATGTCTACACCTAAGGGTATGGTTTTTGAGAGGGAAAGGCTAGAAGCTCTAGGTTGTCCAGAAGAAGCTATTCCAACCCTTCTCAATTCCAGACGAGGGAGTACTAAGAGTATATGAACGCATATGGTCTAAGTTTTCAGCCCATATGTCCTCCAGAGAAAATTCTTGTAGTTCTCCAACTGTACAAGATATACTGAGCTTTCTCCAAACAGGCCTTGATTTACCTTTTGACAATCAGTCAATAGAGAGTCCAAGTATCGGCTATCTCAGCTTTTACGGGTATTTCATGGGCGAATCATGCACTGGTACAGCAATTTTTCAAGGGAGCTATCAGGTTCGGACCCCAAAGAAAACCAAGGTTTCCATTAATACTTTTTGTTTCTCATTATTGTGTAGAGCCAGCTGCTCTGTCCTCTGTTAATTTCGGTTTGCAAGTTTTGTCGGTTGACAATGCTAAATAAACTTTTGTTCTTTGCTTGACATTTTGCCCACCCGGGTGTGTTTGGCGAGTTATTTCCCACATGTATGCTGCCATGGAGCCTTTCAGGAAAACGGAAAATTTATATCAAATACTTACCGTAATTTTCCTTTCCTGATAGGCTCCATGGCAGCAGGAGTTCCCTCCCAAATGTCTGGAGTAGGCTAGTTACGGAACACTGATAGTAGCCAGGAGCAAAGATTTGTGGGAGTTGGGTCCTATTGAGTAATCATGGAGGCGGGGCTACCCACATGTATGCTGCCATGGAGCCTATCAGGAAAGGAAAATTACAGTAAGTATTTGATATAAATTTTCCGTTTTCTGTTCCCTTCTCACCACTATCACTTGTAAAAAAATAAGTCAGGTGTCATGTCAAATAGTGTCCCCCGTCGGATAGTGTGCGCTGTGTACTGCGCATGCGCAGTACACAGGACAAGCAGATTCCAAAAATATCCGAAGATGAACAGGGCCTGCGCCGTGAGTCTAGGTACAAACGTGGCGAGCGAAGCGAGGCCGTGCCCGAAACGTGGCGAGCGAAGCGAGGCCGTGCCCGAAGCGTGGCGAGCGAGGCCGTGCCCGGAGCGTGGCGAGAGAAGCGAGGCGTGCCCGAAGCGTGGCGAGAGAAGCGAGGCGTGCCCGAAGCGTGGCGAGCGAAGCGAGGCGTGCCCGAAGCGTGGCGAGCGAAGCAAGGCCGTGCCCGAAGCATGGCGAGCAGTCCTCTAATATGTGCAGCCCTATGTCCACTTGGATGGTGGGGCTTGCACCTGGACTCACGGCGCAGGCACCATTCATCTTCGAAGATTTTCCGAATCTGCTTGTGCTCCGTACTGCACAAGCGCTGCGCTGCGCAGTTCAGAGCGGATACTTTTCGATAGGTGGACTGTATCTGTCAGAACACCGGCTTTTTATCAATGATAGCTTATTTCCCAACAGCTCCCACAGATCTGATCTCCTGAGCGGCTCCCACTGAGAGCAGGATGGGGACAAGGGATGTGAAGGTGCCCGGGGTTCAGTGCAGATTCCAAATCCCCCTACTGGATGATCTCCCTGCAAGTGAAAGAGGCAGAGCCACCTACAATGTACGCAGTGTTGCCTACCTACCAGACTGAAATTTACTGACACGACACCCAAAATGAATGCAAAAAACATATTTCTTATTTTATTTTTGATATAGTAGGTAGCTTGAGGATGGGACTCAGGGGGGCAAGAAATTAGAATGGGCGGCACACACACACACACACACACACACACACACACACACACACACACACACACGACTCTCATAGTGACACCGACAGCAGTGTGCAGCACAGATCACCAACACGACGCGTCCCCTAATGAGGATGTCCTCAGGCCTGCCCCGGACCATTACCGCGCAAGCCTTGTTTCACAGCCATATTTTTTACTGGCAACCTTTTCCTGCCACTGGCATTTACTGGCAGGAGAAAAGTGCCCATTTTTTACTGGCTGCCAGTAAAAATACTGACGGTTGGCAACACTGAGTGTGCGGGAGGTACTAGAGCCGGCTGGGTTCTTCAACTTAATACAGCAACACAAGTGAAACATGATGTGGAAGATAGCGGAGCTTCTAAGAAGGGAGGGAGAAGATGTGGGCGGGGGGGAGGGGGGTGCATGCAGAGGCCAAAGCAGAAGAGGGGTGAAAGTGAGATGTGGATAGGGGATGCAGAAGTAAGCAGAAAAGGCACCCCTGAACTCTGCATTCTGTGTGTAACCCCCCTCCCAAATCAGTGTAGTCATGCTTGTTAATTTCTGTATAACATTGTGATATTCTTTAACCCTTTCATAACTAAGCCTATTTTTGGCATTTGGTGTTTACAAGTTAAAATCCCATATTTTTTGCTAGAAAATTGCTTGGAACCCCCAAACATTATATATATTTTTTTAGCAGAGACTCTAGAGAATAAAACGGCGATTGTTGCAATATTTTATGTCACACGGTATTTGCGCAGCGGTGTTTTAAACGCAACTTTTTGGGAAAAGGGACACTTTCATGAATAAAAAAAAAACAAAACAGTAAAATTAGCCCAATTTTTTTGCATAATGTGAAAGATATTGTTACGCCGAGTAAATAGATGCCAAACATGTCACACTTCATAATTGCACGCACTTGTGGATTGATGACAAAGTACGGTACCTAAAAATCTCAATAGGCGACGCTTTAAAGAGGAAGTCTAGTGCTAGAATTATTGCTCTCGCTCTGACGATCGCGGCGATACCTCACATGTGCGATTTGAACACCGTTTACATACGCGGGCGCGACTTCCGTATGCGTTTTCTTTGCTTCACAAGCTCGCGGGGACGGCGGGCGCTTTAAAAAAAAATGTTTTATTTATTTTAAAATGACTAAATTGTTTTAAAAAAATAAATAAAATTTGATCACTTTTATTGCTGTCACAAGGAATGTAAACATCCCTTGTGACAGTAATAGGTGGTGACAGGTACTCTTTATGGAGGGATCGGGGGTCTAAAAGACCTCCGACCCCTCCTTTACACTTCAATGTATTCAGATCGGCGAAAACGGCGATTCTGAATACGTATATCTTTTTAAATCCGGCGCCATTGGCAGCCGAGTAAACGGGAAGTAACGTCATGACATCGCTTCCGTGTTTACTATGAGGAGACTGGAACGAAGCCGATTACGGCTTCGTTCCAGTTCCTCTCCAGCAGCCGGAGGCAGCAGAACGTGAATCGGTGCTCCTGATCGAGCAGGAGCACCGGTAACAGCGGCGGGAGGGGGGGCATCCCCTCCCCGCTCCTCCGGCATAACAGCCGAGCGGCTTTTGGGCCTCATGCTAACATAGGACATGCAGCGCCTCTCACTGTCAGGTCACCTGAGACCAGGTGACAGATGCACTCCGTAGGAGTCGGAAGTGCACCGCTAGATAGTGGTCCTTAAGACTGACTGCTGCGGATTGTACCCAGGGAGATTCGGGACACAGGTCTACAAGATCACTAACACAGATCCCAATGGGAGCTGAAGCATAGATTCCCCAGGGCGCGGAGTCTAAGAGCCAGCGGGTGTTCACCAGAGCCTCCAGTGGTGAGGATGGACTTCGCTGCAGTCTGGCTCCAGGTCGCGGCCCCTAGGATCTCACAGCTCACGCTCACAGTAGACTACAGGAGAAGGAAGCAGCAGGCTGGAACGACAAGGATAGTAAGGGGATACGGTAGAAGCCAGGGCAACCAGCAGACAGGAACAACAGAGTACACGCCAAAGGTTCAAGGTCACAAGCAGACAGGGATGGTCAGGGACATGCAAAAGGTCAAGGTCACAAGCAGACAGGAATCGTTGAGAACACGCCAAGGTCAGTAACAGAGTCAAACATAGAGCACACGGCAAGCAGGAACCAGGAAGCCAAATACACAATGGTTGATCAGCCCCGATGGCTTGCAGTGTACAGGTTAATATAGGGTTCCCTGATAGGGCCTGGGGTGGAGCCATGCTCAGAGGAGAGGTTATAAAAACCACCAGGTGAAAGTGGCTGGCCTCTTAGTCAGAAGACATGAGGGGAGGTAAGCAACCAGAGGAAGATCACTGCTAAAAGAATCTAGTCAGATAATAATGTGTCTGTGAAACCAGGCTTACATAAGCAGTGGGAAAAGAAGAAGAAATTAAAAGAGGGAAAGGAAGGGAGAGAGGGTTAAGGTGAGTGAGGAGAGGGTGGAGAGTAAGGGGTTGGCTGTTAGGAAGGGGGGTAAGGGAAGGGTCAGAGCAAGAGCAGGGAGGGTCCAACACCTCAGAGCAGACTCCTGAATGAAAATGATAGACCAGTTAGAGTGACCACAAAGGGTTGTCTGGGTTTCCCCTCAATAATTGGAGATCCATGGGTTCCAGACCTTCTTAAAGAGCAGCTCCATTCTCCTTCAGAAAAAAATTAAAAGTCAGCAGCTACAAATACTACAGCTGTTCTTCAATTGGCTTTGGGTGCAGGCTCCGGCATCTCTAGTAAGTTGCACTTCGCCTTGTGAATTGTCTTCTGGGATCTGTGATATGTTACGGAAGAATGCAGGGGAAGAAGGGGGTGGGGGGGGGAGAAATTCCGGCTCCGTTCGCTGTGACAATCTGAGACAGAAGTGGGAGCAGGTACCTTTTAAAACCAAGTACCCCCCCCCCCAAAAAAAAAAAAAGTGCCAAATGTGACAGTGGAGTGGACCGCAAACAAGCGGAGCTTCTCCTTTTGGGTGGAGTTCTGTTTTACATTTCTTGATCTTGTTTTTTGTTAATTAGAAACCAGGCCATCTTGGCTTTAACCTGTGCTACAGTCGGTACCCTAGATTTCCCATTTCTTCTTGGCTGTTTTTATGTCACTTAGGAGTAGGGCTTTTTTCCTCAGAAAATAGATTCTTGCAAGAACTCAACCATGACCCTCCAGAAGAACAGAAGGCCAGAAGACAGCGGCAACAGAAGACCGGGCCACCACTTGTAAAAGAGCTAGAAGAAGGCGCGGAGGCCCGGCAAGAAGAACCGAAGAGGGGGGCAAGACCCCCCAAAGTCGGAAGAAGAGGGGGGTGGCGACGAAGAAGAAAGCCGGGCTCCTCCGCTAGCAAAAGAGCAGAAGATAGCGGAGGAGTCTATGCAATAAACTATTTTAACCCTTGTGTGTTGTTTTTTTTTTTTTTTACATTTTTTTCACAGGTGAATGGTTAGGGGTACATTGCACCCCATACTCATTCACATAGTTTGGGGGGCCGGGATCCGGGGGGCCCCTTATTAAAGGGGGCTCACGGATTCCGATAAGCCCCCCGCCTGCAGACCCCGACAACCAACGGCCAGGGTTGTCGGGAAGAGGCCCTTGTCCTCATCAACATGAGGACAAGGTGCTTTGGGGTGGCGGGGGCCACGTGGCCTGCTACGGCTCGGGGGGGGGGGGGCGCTCGCTCGTCCCCACCCCCTTTCCTGACCGGCCGGGTTGCGTGCTTGGATTAGGGTCTGATATGTACCTGGGGGGGACCCCCACGCCGTTTTTTTGGCGTAGGGCTTCCCCTTTAACTCCATACCAGGTGACGGGGACAGCGACGCTTCCTTCTCTGGTCCCGGCTACCTGGAGCCGCTCTCAAAATGAACAGACTTTCCTCCATGTGTGTGGGCAAGTCCGTTCATTTCAAAAGTACGGCGGATAATCCGGCGGACTATGTCCGCCGGAAAAGTCACGTGTGTGGGCAGGTCCGCTCGTTCGGAAAGTCCAGCAGACTTTATGGCGGTTTGTCCGCCAGACTAAGTCCGCCGGATAGTCTGATCGTGTGTACGCGGCATTAGAGAGTCAGAGTGACCAGTTACAGGAGTTTTGGGTGAGAAATGTTTTCCGATTTGTGCCTGAGAATATGCTGCTCTAAACCCTGGGTATACTGTATCTTTCAGCATTGATGGTACCTTTCCAGAAGTGCAAGCTACCAATTCCATATGCAATAACCTTTTCCCACCGACATGGCATATACATGTGGCCTCTCGGCGGGTGGGCTTTAATGCAGAGAGGCTGTATATAACACTTTTCTGTGCTTGGTGCACATGCCCTGTGCATTTCCAGCACAGTCACTGGGAACCAGAAAGCCCCTCGATTCATACTTGTGATTGGGAGCTTTTGGATCATGTGACAGCCAATCACAGTGATCATATGAAAGAGGGGGTAGGTTGCGCTATGGTTCTTATAATGTAAAACCGATGTGTATAGACAAAATAAAAATGTTATTAAATTGGTAAGAGCAGCCTCTATATAGTTCCGTCCTAGTGGGCGGAACAATGGAATAAAAGAAAAGAATAGATTTGGCGCTATACCAAAATTGCAAGATTAAAAAGAAAAGATTTTTTTAGAAAATAAAGAAAATGCATAAAATTGCCAGCTTGCTGGCAATTAATTTTAGACTAGTGAATAGCTCAATTTAAAGAAAGGGGGTAAAAAAGGGGTTAAAAAAGAAAGGGGGTAAAAAAGGGGGGGGGGAGGAGCTATGCTCCGAAAGGTGATCAATCAATATTGTCAGTGAATACAAAACTTATTGCACAACATACTATATAGACCAGTAAATTATTCTGTGTGCATGCAGATACCAACGTGCTAGTGACTGTGACAACAACAAAAGTCTATTTTTTTAAAATGAAATAAATATCCGTATTAAACCATAAAAGGGTAGACAAATCAACAAAAAAAATATAAATAAAAATCTAAAAGTATATGAATATGTGAATGAATACGTGAATAAAAAATATATATGTGAGGATGAACAGTGGTTAAAGGTGTATAAAATAATTAATATAAAAAATGTAGTAAAAAATTTTTTTTTAAATATCCATTAAATATAAAGTCCAATATTGGAAAAATAAGTGATGAAAAAATAATGAAGTCCAGTATTGGAAACAAGTGGTGAAAAAATATAAATGGAAAAAACGACAAAAATGGAAAAAAGGAAAAAATATAAACGTGAAAAAATGAAAAAAATGACAAAGAAAGTTTTCTATGAAAAAAGGTGGAAGAAGTGACTTCAATTCCAGTTCCCAGTGCCTGGTGCCCTGTGACCACTTATAGATTTCACTCTCACCAGAGGTATATCCCCATCCGGGGTGGATCAGCCCTCAGGCCGCGTACACACGCGGGGACTGTTCGCTGAAACTGTCTGCTGAAACCAAGTTTCAGCGGACAGTCCGCTCGTGTGTGGGCTTTCAGCGGACAGTTTCAGCGAACAGTCCGCTGAACAAGGTTTTTCGGAAATTCCGAAAAACTGTCCGCTGAAACCTTGTTTCAGCGGACAGTCCCCGCGTGTGTAGGCTTGTTCGTCAAACAAAGTTGCGCGCATGCTCAGAAAGGATTTTCACGCCGAAAGTTATAATGCAGTGTATAGGACGTCGTATTTTTCGTCCCGTCGTACGTGCCGTTCACGTCATCGCGCACGGTTTCAGCAAACTGTTCGTCCGTCGTGTGTGGCCATGTCCGTCCATGCTAATTTTGAGCGGACTGTTTGCCGAAACTGTTTGACGGACAAAGTTGGGCGAACAGTCCCCGCGTGTGTACGCGGCCTCACAGTATTAGCCACTGTGTTGCTTCTTTGATCTGCCTCTGCTTCTGCTGTGGTGCTGGGGAGGGGAGGGGGAGAGGGTCCTTCGTTCCTCCTTGAGTGTTGTGTTCCTCGTATTACATGTGGTAGGAAAGAGGACTTGCCATGGTGTAGTACGTTTTTAAAATTATTTATTTGAAACAGTTTAAAACTACTCACATAAACCAACGTTAAGATAAGCTTTCTGTGATTTAAAAATCCCGCTCGGCTTCCCCGCCGTGTCTGCTGTAGGTGAACGTCGTCTGGCCACGCCCTACAGGTATTTTTTCATCACTTATTTTTCCAATATTGGACTTTATATTTAATGTATATTTTAAAAAATTTTTTTTACTACATTTTTTATATTAATTATTTTATACACCTTTAACCACTGTTCATCCTCACATATATATTTTTTATTCACGTATTCATTCACATATTCATATACTTTTAGATTTTTATTTATGTTTTTTTGTTGATTTGTCTACCCTTTTATGGTTTAATACGGATATTTATTTCATTTAAAAAAAATAGACTTTTGTTGTTGTCACAGTCACTAGCACGTTGGTATCTGCATGCACACAGAATAATTTACTTGTCTATATAGTATGTTGTGCAATAAGTTTTGTATTCACTGACAATATTGATTGATCACCTTTCGGAGCATAGCTCCTCCCCCCCCTTTTTTACCCCCTTTCTTTTTTAACCCCTTTTTTACCCCCTTTCTTTTTTAACCCCTTTTTTACCCCCTTTCTTTAAATTGAGCTATTCACTAGTCTAAAATTAATTGCCAGCAAGCTGGCAATTTTATGCATTTTCTTTATTTTCTAAAAAAATCTTTTCTTTTTAATCTTGCAATTTTGGTATAGCGCCAAATCTATTCTTTTCTTTTATTCCACAGTGATCATATGACCTGAATGCCCACCTCAACATTTAGAAGTTCTTAAAGGCCCGGGAGGCAGTGATGGGAAGGGGTTAATGCACCCCCATACCATCAGAGATGCAGGCTTTTGAACTGAGCCCTGAAAACAAGCCGGTGTTTCGTCACATATGGCGACCCATCACAGTTGGCTACCCGCTGGACTGTGCTTGTGTGAAGCCGCCATATGCATTCCACCCCTGAGTCCAAGTTCAAGCCCCACCATCCAAGTGGACAGATTCTCAGAATTTTTGGATGATATTATGTACTGCAAATGATTATGTACTTCAAAAATCTTTGCAATTTTACATTGAGGAACATTATTCTGAAATAGTTTGACAATTTTTAGATGCAGCTTTTCACAGATTGGCGCCCAAACCTCTTGAGACGATCTGACTTTCTAAGATGCTCTTTTTATACTCAGTCATGTTACTGATATGTTGCCAAATAACCTAATTAGTTGCAAAGTGTTCTTCTAGCTTTTCCTTGTTAGTACTTTACCAGCTGTGGCAGCACGCAGGTAAAGTCACCTGGTTGTATCCAGGATGGGAAATATGTGTGCCCTAGATTCAGGCTTTATGCAGACCTTTACAATTAGAGGGGAAGAGTTAATGAGCCCAGCTGAAGTAAGTGGGCTCATTAAGACCTCTACAAAAAACCCCAGCATGCATAGGGAGATGCTCCATCCTGGAACCAGTTCTGCGTGTATAGACTGGGGAGTGTGATATCTGTTCTGTTCTGTGCGGTGAGTTAACGCCTGTGTGGCAAACCCCTACAACAGAGACAGGGACTGGGGCAGCACAAGGCTGCACCCAGTTGTTAGACAGGGAGTCTAAGTGTGTAGTTAGAGGTCAAGCTGACCAGGATTTATTTTCATGTTTTATTTTTGTTTGGCTGTTATATGTTTCACTGCATGTAGCACAAATAAACTGCATCTTTTGTTTTTTTGCACCTACAACGCTGTCTGCTGTGCCTAATTTTGTGTTGTGAACCCATCCAGGGGGTCACACACACCCGCTGCCGAGCTAACCCCCTCACAGTTGGTGGAGAATTTTGCCAGTTTTTTTTCAATTTTAAAGGCCAGCATGGAGGAGATACTGAGACAGCTGGCTCTAGCAAATGCAAATCAGCAGCAAACAAATGCGGTTTTACAAAAGAGCCTTGCAGCCCAGCAGAAAGCTCACCTGCAGAGTTTGGAAGCTCAGCAACAAGCCCAGCAGCGATCTGAAGCCCGCTTTATAGACCTGTTGCAGAAGCAAGAGCAGAGTTTTCAACAGAAAATAGAGACATTAATACAGCAACGTCCGCAGACCAATGAAGCAAGTGGTTACAATAATACCGCATCCTTTGGTGTGAGCCGTTTATTGACAAAAATGACTGGAGAGGATGATCCGGAGGTGTTTTTGACCACATTTGAAAGGACTGCTGAAAGGGAAAAGTGGCCTAAGGAGCAATGGGCTGGACTGGTGGCCCCTCTGTTAACTGGGGAATCGCAGAAAACTTATTATGACCTAGAGCCTGACCAAGCAAAAGACTATGTGGTGCTAAAAACAGAAATATTGGCACGGCTGGGTGTCACCCTGGCCGTCCGGGCTCAGCGTGTGCATAATTGGACTTTTCAGGTTGGAAAACCCCCCAGGTCTCAAATGTATGATCTCATTCACCTGAGCAGGAAGTGGCTGCAGCCAGAGACTTTGACCGCACCAAAAATTGTGGAACGTGTTGTTATGGATCGTTTCCTGAGAGCTCTTCCTACTGCCATCCAAAAATGGGTAAGCCATGGAGACCCAGAAAATGCAGATAAACTTGTGGATCTGGTTGAGAGGTACTTGGCTACAGAGAACCTGACCACCTCTTCCAGGGACTCACGGACTTTCCACCCTAAGACCAGATCATTCCCAGTGGCGGGTAAGATGACTCCAAGGGGTGAGGGTGGAGGGAGTGAGAGGGTGGGAGTTCTACCTAAGGTCTGGCGGGAGCAGCCCAGGAAGCCCGTGCTGCAAGAGACAGCGAAAAAGATTATTTGCTACCGCTGCCGGCAAGAGGGACATATTGCAGCCAATTGCCCCGTTGTGGATGAGCCTATGCAATGTGACTTTATAAGGGAGAGACGTCAGTCGCTGTTTGCGACAGTTGCATGCACTGCCATTCGGGGACCTGAGAAACATTTATGTAAAATGTGTATTAATGGTAGAAATGTTGATGTGTTGCTGGATTCAGGTAGCCTGGTAACATTGATAAAAGCTGAATTAGTTACTACAGAGGTCTCTGGGAAGAACAGGGTGGCTGTTATTTGTGTGCATGGGGACACCCGAGAGTATCCTGTAACTTCAGTGTTTTTTGAGACCCCCAAAGGTAACCTCTCCCATCAGGTGGGGTTAGTGTCTCACTTACCACATGATGCTATTGTTGGAAGGGATTTTCCAAAATTCTGGGAACTCTGGGATTGTCCTGAGCCCCCCACTGGTGCCCCTATAAACCAGGAAGATGACCAGAATTCCTCTGGGAATGGTGAGGACTCTCCTGAATTTCCCTTGTCGGTATTGGCGGGGGAAACTCGAGAAACTGGGGAGGAGCCAACATCCTCAGATGAAAACATGCCGTCTGTGGAGTTTTCAGATCTTGAGGTTCACAGGGAAAATTTTGCCACAGAACAGTTAAAAGACCCCACCCTAATACAGGCACGGGAAAATGTGGTGAAAATAGATGGCGAGTTAGTGAACCCAGATAAGACTTGCCCTTATCCTTACTTCACTATGGAAAGGGACCTGCTGTATCGAGTGGCTCAAAGGGCAGAAGAAACCATTGAGCAACTTGTAGTGCCCAAACCTTACAGGAAGTTGGTGTTAGAATTGGCTCATGGGCACATTCTGGGAGGTCATCTGGGGACAGAGAAAACCAGAGAGAGGGTATTGCAGAGATTCTATTGGCCTGGGGTCATGAAGGAAATAGAAAATTATTGTTCCTCCTACCCTGTGTGTCAGAAGTCGGCACCTATGCCACATTTCCGTAACCCGCTGGTACCTCTTCCTATCATTGAGGTCCCCTTTGAAAGGATCGCAATGGATTTGGTAGGTCCGATAATGAAGTCCGCCAGGGGGCATCAGTACATTTTGGTTATATTGGACTATGCCACCCGTTATCCGGAAGCAATTCCTCTCCGAAATACCTCGGCCAAAACCATAGCCAAAGAGCTATCTCTTGTTTTTAGCCGTGTGGGTATTTGTAAGGAACTGCTTACGGACCAAGGTACACCCTTTATGTCCCGGGTTATGAAAGAATTATGCAAGTTGTACAAAGTGACGCAATTGCGTACATCTGTGTATCACCCCCAAACAGATGGGTTGGTTGAAAGATTCAACAAAACCCTAAAACAAATGTTAAAGAAGGTGGTGGATAGAGATGGAAAGAATTGGGACTGTCTAATACCCTATCTAATGTTTGCCATTAGGGAGGTACCCCAATCCTCTACGGGTTTCTCACCCTTCGAGTTGCTCTATGGGAGACACCCAAGAGGGCTGCTGGATATTGCCAAGGAAACTTGGGAAAATGAGAGTTCTCCTCACAGGAGCGTGATTGAGCATGTCGCCCTGATGCAGGATAGAATTGCACAGGTAATGCCAATTGTAAAGGAACATTTAACCCAAGCGCAGTTAGCACAGCAGAGAGTGTACAACCGTGGGGCCAAGACCCGTACTTTTTCCCCGGGGGATAGGGTCTTGGTGCTAGTCCCTACTGTTGAAAGCAAATTTATGGCCAAATGGCAAGGTCCGTATGAAGTAATTGAAAAAATTAGTGAGGTGAACTACAGGGTTAGACAGCCAGGAAGGCGAAAGCTGGAGCAGATCTATCACGTCAATCTGCTGAAAGCCTGGAGGGATAGGGAATCCCTAGTCGCAGAGACTTTGTCACAAGTACAGCCTGATTGCTTAGTTCCTGAGGTTGGAATAGCAGACACCTTATCGAAACCCCAACAACAGGAGGTTAAAGAGTTTGTACTTCGTAACAAAGAGATTTTCTCTGAGCTTCCGGGACAAACATCTGGCGTAGAGCATGACATTATCACCCCGCCAGGAGAAAGGGTAAAACTAATACCAGAGGCCCGACGGGAGGCAATACATGGGGAGGTTCAAAGGATGTTGGAATTGGGTGTGATAGAGGAGTCCCAGAGTGACTGGTCCAGTCCTATCGTACTAGTGCCCAAACCTGATGGGAGCTGGCGGTTTTGTAACGATTTTCGACAATTAAATAAAGTTACAAAATTTGACACCTACCCCATGCCGCGTATAGATGAGTTGATTGACCGGCTGGGAACAGCCCGATATATGACAACTCTTGATCTCACCAAAGGCTATTGGCAAATTCCCCTGGCCGAGTCGGCCAAGGAGAAAACTGCGTTTGTAACCCCAGATGGGGCATTCCAATATAAGAGAATGCCGTTTGGGTTACAGAATGCACCGGCAACATTCCAGCGGAAAATGGATAAGATTCTGAGGCCCCATCAGAAATATGCTGCAGCTTACCTGGATGATGTGATTATCCATAGCACAGACTGGGTCTCACATTTGCCGAAAGTACAAGCAGTCCTAGACTCTATCCGGGAAGCTGGGTTTACGGCCAATCCAAAGAAGTGTACCATTGGACAGGAGGAGGCCAAATATCTTGGGTACACTATTGGGAGGGGGGTGATAAAACCCCAAATCAATAAAGTCGAGGCCATACAGAGTTGGCCACGTCCCAACAGCAAGAAACAGGTACGAGCCTTTCTAGGAATCGCTGGCTATTATCGACGATTCATTCCCCATTTTGCTTCTCAGGCTGTGCCCCTCACCAACCTGACAAAAGGGAAAGAGTCGGTTATAGTTAAATGGTCCCCAGAGGCTGAAGAAGCATTTCAGTCCTTAAAAACAGCCTTATGTAGCCAGCCAGTGTTGTACTCACCAGACTTCTCTAAGGACTTTGTTGTACAAACTGATGCATCAGACGTTGGGTTAGGAGCAGTGTTATCCCAGGTCTGGAACGGGGAAGAGCACCCAGTCATTTACCTCAGCAGGAAGTTGAAGTCCCATGAGGTAAATTACGCCACGATTGAGAAGGAATGTTTAGCAGTGAAGTGGGCTCTAGATTCCCTTCGGTACTATCTGCTAGGTAGGCACTTTGACCTGGTGACTGATCACGCTCCTTTAAAGTGGATTGCTCAGAACAAGGAGACCAATAGAAGGGTAAATAGGTGGTTCCTGGCCCTACAAGTTTTGACTATCTCCTGTATCATGTCCACAGTTTCTGACCATCTCCTGTATTATGTCGGCAATTTCGTGCCATCTCCTGTATCATGTCCACAGTCTCTGACCGTCTCCTGTATCATGTCTGTGGTCTCTAATAATCTCCTGTATTACATCCACCATCACTGACCATACCTTGTATTACATTCGCAGTCTCTGACAATCTCTTATATCATTCCCATAGTCTTTGATCATATGCTTTTGTGCATCTGACACTGAATATTTATAGAATTGTATCTGTGGTCCTTTGGTGATGTCAAGGGCCACACTTGAAACCACCCATATAAAGAGATTTTACCACCACTGAATTAAACCTTTATTATATAACCCAGCATCTAAACACATGGACTAATATGAAGCCAAACAACTCCAATGTGTCCATGTAACCAGAAATAAAACCCTTCATCAATTTCCTAAGGTTAAAGTTTAACTAAAGCCAAAACTTTTTTTTTTTTTTTGGACAGAGTGGAGAGGGATTAGAGAATAGTTCAGTTAAAATTAAAGTATCAAATGCCAGAGATTTCCAAGATGTACTTCCAAATGTTAAAAATGCATCAATAGAACAAAAGATGTAGTCACATCTAAGCTTAACTGCGCCATCTTGTGACCATTGAACCATAAAGAAAATAAAACTGACAAATCTTTGAAAATTTTAATAAAAAATTAAAAACAAAAATGGACAAAATGGTGAAAAAGATAGCTTTAAAGGAGCACAATGTTGTAAATATACAGTATCTCACAAAAGTGAGTACACTCCTCACATTTTTGTAAATATTTTATTATATCTTTTCATGTGACAACACTGAAGAAACTTTGCTACAATGTAAAGTAGTGAGTGTACAGCTTGCTGTCCCCTCAAAATAACTCAACACACCGCTATTAATGTCTAAACCACTGGCAACAAAAGCGAGTACACCCTAAGTGAAAATGTCCAAATTAGGCCCAAAGTGTCAATATTTTTGTGTGGCCATCATTATTTTCCAGCACTGCCTTAACACTCTTGGGCATGGAGTTCACCAGAGCTTCACAGGTTGCCATTGGAGTCCTCTTCCACTCCTCAATGAAAACATCACTGAGCTGGTGGATGTTAGAGACCTTGCACTCCTCCACCTTCTATTTGAGGATGCCCCACAGATGCTCAATATGGTTTAGGTCTGGAGACATGCTTGACCAGTCCATCACCTTTACCCTCAGCTTCTTTAGCAAGGCAGTGGTTGTCTTGGAGATGTTTGGGGCCATTATGTTGGAATACTGCCCTGTAGCCCAGTCTCCGAAGGGAGGGGTACATGCTCTGCTTCAGTATGTCACAGTACATGTTGACATTTATGGTTCCCTCAGTGAACTGTAGCTCCCCAGTGGCGGCAGCACTCGTGCAGCCCCAGACCATGACACTCCCACCACCATGCTTGACTGTAGGCAAGACACACTTGTCTTTGTACTGCTCACCTGGTTGCCGCCACACATGCTTGACACCATCTGAACGAAATAAGTTTAACTTGGTCTCATCAGACCACAGGACATGGTTCCAGTGATCAATGTTCTTAGTCTGCTTGTCTTCAGCAAATTGTTTGCAGGCTTTTTTTGCACCATCTTTATAAGAGGCTTCTGGGACAACAGCCATGCAGACCAAATTGATACAGTGTGCAGCATATGGTCTGAGAACTGACAGGCTGACCCCCCCCCCCACCCCTTCAACCTCTGCAGCTCATATGTCTATTTCCCTAAGACAACCTCTGGACGCTGAGCATGTTCACTCAACTTCTTTGGTCGACCATGGCGATGCCTGTTCTGAGTTGAACCTGTCCTGTTAAACTGCTGTATGGTCTTGGTCACCATGCTGCAGCTCAGTTTCAAGGTCTTGGCAATCTTCTTTTAACCTGAGCCATCTTTATGTAGAGCAACAATTCTTTTCAGATCCTTCCGCAGGGGTAGGGAACCTCGGCTCTCCAGCTGTTTTGAAACTACAAGTCCCATGAGACATTGCAAGACCCTAACAATCACAGGCAAGACTCCTAGAGGCAGAGGAATGATGGGATTTGTAGTTTCAAAACAGCTTGAGAGCCGAGGTTCCCTACCCTACTTTGCCATGAGGTACCCTGTTGAACTTCCAGTGAACAGTAGGAGAGCATGAGAGCGATAACACCAAATTTAACACACCTGCTCCCCATTCACACCTGAGACCTTGTAACACCAATGAGTCACATGACACTGGGCAGGAAAAATTGATAATTGGGTCCAATTTGGACATTTTCACTTAGGGGTGTACTCACTTTTGTTGCCAGCAGTTTAGACTTTAATGGCTGTGTGTTGAGTTATTTTGAGGGGACAGCAAATTTACACTTATACAAGCTGTACACTCAATACTTTAGATCAGGGGTGCCCAACCAGTGGCCTGGGGGCCACATGTGGCCCGCGGAGCACTCTGATGTGGCCCACGACCTCCTGCTCTGGGGTGGAATAGAATAGATTACTGTTGTTAAAGCTTGGTTTATTACTAAAATCACAGTGTATATATGGGCATGTCTGTTCTGCAGTGGCTCCTGGGCTGCTTTCAAACTGATCCGCAAATACAGAGCACCTGCAGGGTTACCTGCACTGTGCCATAGACTTCTGTTATTACCTGCGAGTTTGAGTTTTCTGAAAGTGCACCAAACCTGCAGAATATAATAGAAGTCTATGGCAAAGTGCAGGAAAGCCAAAAGGTACACACGGTATGGGAAAACCGCAGTGCATCAGTGTGAAAGCAGCCTTGGGCCCCTTTCACATGGTCAGTCTGACCCAATTGGACCCTCCATTCATTTCTAAGGAGTGGCAGATGCAAGCCGACTTGTGTCCTGCCTCTAATAAGATTCTCTAAAAAAATAAAGAGTTTAGTGGGCTGTGTCTATGCAGAGCGGACACAGACCTGCCATCTGTCTGTTCTGCTCATTGTGGCCCGTGACCAGTTACCAAGTTGCTTAAGTGGCCCTTGTGCTTCAAAAGGTTGGGCGCCATGCTTTACATTGTAGCAAAGTGTCATTCTTCAGTGTTGTCACATGAAAAGCTATAATAAAATATTTACAAAAATGTGAGGGGTGTGAGAACAATGATATCAGAAGCTGCAGTTATGATCCTGGTATCGTTCTTTAGAGTAGATTATGGGCTTTCTGGAAAAAGTGATCTGGGCAGCCCTACAGCCACACAATCACTTTTACAGGCAGGGAACGTCCCCCCTCTTCTGCCTCTGACTTTCCAGGACTCAATTACGGTAAAGTGTATTTCTTCATGCCAATTTGCATTTGATAAACCACAACAGTCACCATTTTATTCCCAATGAACTTTGCTTTCAGAAAATACATAATGTTTGGGGGCCCTAAGTAATTCCCTAGCAAAAAAATGCAGATTTTTAAATGTCAGCATTGGCCCAGGCGACAAGTGGTTTTAAGCCATGTTTGTGTACTTCCTGTTTGGCAAATTATTGCAACTTCTTGCAATGCCGCTGGTGTCCTTATCTTTGTTATCACTCGTTATCTACCCTTGGCTTGTCCATCAATTACGCTTCCATTTGATCCCATCCAGCTACTACTCGTTACTGACCTTTTGGCTAGTTCATCAACTACGCTTATGCTTGTTCCTTCTCTGCTTCATCCGTTACCCGACCCTTGCTTGCTCTTTTCCTGCTGGGGTAATCCAGAGGGCTACAATCTGGCATTAGCATGCAGTGAAACAATAAAATTAAAAAAATAATTAAAAATAAAAATTGCTGCACTACAAAAGATACATTTCATATAGTCAAATGATACATTGTATAAATATTGAAATGTCCCAATTGAAATAAATCAAAAATGTGTCCATATATAATTCAGTGAGCAAAAAAAATGGTGAAAAAAATATTATAATGAAAATTAAATTAAGAAAAACACTTCAGTCCACTTCGAAAGCAAATGCAGATGCCCATCAACTTTCAGCTCTTTATAAAGATATATCTGTGCGTGAGGGTCCTTAACAGAGCGAGTGGACTCCCTCGCAAGTGGAGTTGCACTCACAAGCAGATTCAGCCCTCTGCAGGGACGGATGGATCTCTGATGCTTCAAGTCTGGCCAGCAACTTCCAAAGGTAGACGAAGAGGCACTTCAGCAGAGGGCAGTGTAAAGAAGAGCTGGTGGATAGGCTCGTCAGTCCCTCGTGTGTTCGGTGTCTTCCGCTGATAGACAGAGAACACTTCAGCAAGTGACACCCATGCAGTAAAACCCATCTTCACCATCAGGAGTTCTGGTGAAGACCAGCTAGTGCTTACACCCAGCGCCTTGGGTGAGCCTGTGCCGCGAGAGGATTCCCCCTTTGGGATCTGCTTATTTATTTCCATCTGACTACTCGTGAACCTCTTTACTACTACAGCCACTGGCCTCTGAGCTTGATCCTAGACCATGATAGGTTAAAGTATTTGGAGAGACTTTCTCTTTCCAGGCTGATATACCTGGTGGTTGACGTCACTTATTTTCTCTCTAATCTCATAGGGGCCCAGCCACTTTACCAGAAATCTACTCTCTAAAGTTGGAGCGCTTTGGGAGGGTAGAGGAATTGTGCTAGAAGGAAGGACGGGGGAACAGATTTAAAACCCCCCACCCCACCTTCTATCACAAGTCCTCTCCCCTCCCAAAGTGCTCCTTCATCAGATATCTAACCCCCCCACCCACTGTGCTCTTCATCCTGAGACAATCCCCCACAGCAGCCAGCAGGAGAGGAGAGAAGGGGGGGGGGGAATCCAGGGATGAATACTGTACATGGGGCCTGGGCAACAGAGAAGGAAGAGTAACCTGGACAGGAGTGGGAGCAGTATTTACTGGAACAGATTCCTGAATTTTCCTCCTGCTGCTGAAAGCCTGCTTCTCTTCCCCCTCCGCCCAACATTCAGCAGCTGCAGCAGGAAAATACAAGGATCAGTACTAGTAAATGCCACCCTTCCTATCCAGCTTACTCTTCCTTCTCTGGTGCCCGGGCTCCCTGTGTGCTCACCTGATTCCCCCCACCCACCCTGCCAGCTTCCCCTCCTCTCCTGCTGGCTGCTGTGGGGGATTGTTTCAGAATGAAGAGCGGGGAAGGGGCTGGTAAATATGTAATTTACCAGCCCCTTCATTTTCTAAATGAACGCAGTGCATCATCAGTACTACTCACTCACTGCATTCATTTATAACTAAAGAATTGTAAACTGTGTTTACAATGCTTCAGTTTGTGAATGAACAGGGAAAAAGTGCAAAGCTCTTCCTGTTGATTCATTCTGTGCAGCTGAGGCTACAGGGATGTCCTCAAAAGTGAGACATAGGGTTCTCTTTAGACCCCTGATATCTCTCCAAAGTCCCCCAACATGGCTGCTGAAAGAAATGTTGTGAAATAATAAAATAATTTAATTGTAAAAATAAATATAATAATAATATATATAATAAAATAATAAAAGAACAAAAATAAAAAACTACTTACACCATCCACTGCTCTACTGAACCCATCCTCTACCCTACTGATACCGTCCACTGCTCTGACTCTGTTCACTATTAAGGTAGACTAAGTTTATATTTTTACAGTGACATTTGTTTTATTATAGTTTTTCCTTACTATTTAGTTAGGCCTTGCTGGTTAATTTCTTTAAAAAAAGGGCACCTAAACCTGGTGATCTTTGATCGTTTTCATGCTGTTCAGGTAGAACTCTACCTCTTGAAGGTTGCCTACCCCTGATCTAAACCAAGCTGGACAGGGTCCATCAGACTGGTATGGGCCCAACTGATTAGGCTTTTTCAGTCTAATAATGCCTCTACTGGGAGTCCTTCCAATGTAATAGGAAATACATTTTCTTCTAGTCTTGGTTTCTGGGTGTGCAACTAGAACAGGCTTGGCACATAGTGGCATACACCTCCCTTGGTCTCATTTCAAAGGTTCATGCAATATGGGGCAGTTGGCAGCCACTTGTCCCATTCCTTGACATCGACTTATCACAAGGACTCTTGGACCTGTACCCAAGTGGAACAAAGACCACAGAGATGCTCCTCCAATGCAGGAATGTTGTGAGGAACAAATGAGTCAGGCAACATGGGTGGTTGAAAACCCTAATTCACCATGAATGGAGACAAACTGGTAGCGAAATTGGTGGCACTATTGTGAGCAAACTCCGCCCAAGGTAAGAGGTCTGACCAGTTATGGCAGTCAGAAATGTAGCAACATAAAAACTGCTCCAAGGACCAGTTGGCTCATTCTGCTGCCCCATTAGACTGCGGGTGATACGCAGAGGAGAAAGAAAGCTGAATTCCCGGCTGTGCACAAAAGGCTCGCCAAAACCTGGTTTTGCATCTCCCATAGAGGGTTTGCACAGGCCAAGGTTCTCTCTTAAAAAGCAAAAAAAAAAAAGTCACAAAGCCTACTTTCCTTCTATCTGTGGGAAACACCTGGGACAGTATCTCAAAGTATATCCCAACCTTCTTCACCTTCCAAAAAAATAAAAATGGCCACCTCCATGGTGAGGACATATTCTTCAACAAAATGGCCGCTAATTCACTTCCTGTTTTTACACATAAATAGGGTTGTTCAGCAACCAATCCGGTTCCCCTGATGAAGTCACGTGTTGTGACGTAACAAGTAGAGTGTGGCCGGAAGTTCGAAGTGACACAAGGAGCATGTTTTACACGTGCTGTACACATATACGCCTGTTTTTAACTACTATAATGTAAGAGGCCATTTGGCATTTTAATAAATTGCATAAATTTGTACATATTACACTATGGGAGGCCCGTTTTCTTTCCCTAATGGTGAATGCTGAACGTAAACCACAGAACTATGGGATTTAACAAGAAAGTCCCCCTATATAGATGGGATTATAAATGACCACCAACACCACACACAAATCAAAAACATAAATACTTTATTAACAAATACAAGACAAAATTACATGGGGGGGGGGAAAAAAGGAGAATAAAGAAAAAAAACCCCTTCCACTTCACCATACCCGTTTAACCATGTGGTATTTTGGTATTTAAATTGCCTACAAACAAGGAATTCCCATCCTCCTACAACACACAGCTGTTTGCACAAAAAAAGAGAGAGACAAACAATAAAAGACAGGCGGAGGAGAATGAGCCAACACGGTCAACCAAAATACACACCTACATACCAAGACAGGTCCAATACTAATTGTTCTAACTACAAGCCATCCCACGTGCCCGAGGTGAAGTCTTCCAGAAAAGGTTTGAAACTGACACTCTCATTAAGGCCCGGTGGACTAGTGGCACATAAGTCCACTATCCACCTCGTTTCTCTTTGTAGTAGGATCTTGTCCCAATCACCTCCTCTGGGATTGGGATGGACCCGATCTAGCACAATGAACTTGATCATAGGGAAGTTGCCTGAGTGTATATTGCATGCATGGCGGCCTAAAGTTAGATCTGGATTGCAAGTACGTATGCTCAGTATGTGTCTACTAATTCTTTTACATAGTGGCTACTTTGTTTTACCCAGGTAAAAACAGCCACATGAGCATGTTAGTAAATAGACTACCCCGTACGTGCGACAATTGGCAAAGTGAAGAGGCTTGAAAAGCTTCCCATTAGGTAAGTACATTTTCTGACACGTGTTTATAAATTGGCATCGGGGACAACCTCCACATTTGAAGGAGCCCCGCCGTTTGCAAGGGTCACTCCTAAACTCCTCCGTATACTCACTCCTTACTAAGCGGTCTTTCAATGACCGGGAGCGTCTGAAGGTAATTGAAGGATTTTTGGGAATAAATTGCCGAATTACGGGATCAATGGAAAGAACATGCCAATGTTTTCTCATAGTTCTTTGTATGGACCTGTGTTGTGCAGTGTACATCATGATTAACCTAGTTGGCTCAGATACCCCCTTAGTAGGAGTGATATTTCTCAAGTTCTCCTTTAGTAGGTTACATCTGTCCTGTGTACAGGCTCGCCTAAACACTTTTTAAAAGCATGTTCGGGAGTAACCCCTTTGTAATAACCGTTGTTGAAGCTTTTTGGATTTGATCTTAAAGGTAGAATCCTCCGTAAAATTCCTTTGAATTCTCAAATATTGAGAGTACAGAATTTATCTTATTAAGGGGGCTGGATGGGAGCTGGTTGCAAAAAGTATCGTATTCCCCGCAGTTTCTTTTCGGTGTAGAGAGCTGAATAAATGCCCCTGGGAGTTCTTTGAGATGGTTACATCTAAAAAAATTCACCCTGACCCGATCACACATTATGGTGAATTTTAAGTTGAAGGTATTGTTCTCCATTACCTTCATACATTGGGTTATAGCCTCAAAGGTGCCATTCCAGACAAAAATGATATTGTCAATATAACGATACCAAATGAGTATTTGGTCGCAGAGCACCTGATCTGATGAGAGGAAAAGACTCTCCCCTTCCCCCAGATACAGGTTGGCATAAGAGGGGGCACAACATGTCCCCATAGCTACCCACTGTATCTGGAAGAAATAGGATCCATGGAAAGCGAATGCGTTGTGTAACAAAATGAATTGCAATCCCTGCACGATAAATTGGTGTAATGGCTTATCGTCTCTGTGGGATTGGGAAAGAAAGTGTTATATAACTTCAAGGCCCTTGTTATGAGGAATAGAGCAGTAGAGTGCCTCCACATCCACCATGACCAAAAAGGCGTCCTCAGGGATGTGGAGGCCTTCCAACTGCTGTAACAGATGTGTTGTATCCTTAAGGTAAGAGGGCAAGTTAGTCACTAATGGGCAAGGTTTTTCGTCAATATACCTACTTAGGTTTTCAGAGATGCTGCCTTTACCTGAAACAATAGGTCTGCCCCGTGGGTTTATAAGGTCTTTGTGGACCTTAGGAAGGCTATAAAACATTGGGATCTTGGAGTGTTTTGTTCGAATAAATTCCCATGTTGTTTGTGTAATGATGTTGTTTAGATATGCCTGATCCACTAATAGGAAGAATTCATTGTCAAATTTCTCAATGCGGGTTTTCGAAATTGGTTGGTACCATTCTTTATTTGATAACATTTTCTGACACATATTGAAATATTGGGCATTATCCATTACTATAATATTGCCACCTTTATCAGATGGCTTTATGGTTAATTGATAGTTCGTTATTTGCAGAGATTAATCACATTTAAGGCTGTGTCCGAGATGGGATCCCCTATTTGTTGTCATTGTGTTTCTATGCTGTCATTCTTCCCACTCATGCTTGGGGATTCGCCTACCAGGCGCCCCTGTGTGGATGTAGCACTCCTTGTATTTCCTGACCTCAGGGTGCGATCCGTTCCCCCCAACAATTGTGTACCTCCCGGGGCTTCCATGACTTGTTTTTTACTATTTCCAGACGTGGATTCAGGCGATCGCCCTTTTAATTTGTTGACTACTTTCTTGGAAGTTTGAGAGCACGGGACTTGGAGGTTGACTCAGCTCGCAACAGAGAGAAGGCTTGTCCAATAGACCATGATCCATATCCAAAATCCCCTATATGGACATTGATTAGGAATACGGACAACACACACCTGGTCCCACCACGTGATATTGTCCTGAGGCTTATTTTTCTCCTTTTGGAGGTAAGAGCTCTGTGAGCATTACATGGCAGTTTAGTCACGGAGATCCACGTCTTACAACATTGATGTCTATTTAGAAGATTTGTTACTTTTATGGATACTTATGATTGTCATCACTAATTGATAGTCCTGACCTGGACCCTTTATATATTTTTTTTATTTTGGAGCATATTGATTGTTTTTATTTTACATATGCATTTGGATTATTTCACTGTATCATTCATGTGTTAGAGTTCACTCTGAAATCTGCGCAGATCATTATTATTTACTGTTTTTGTGTTTAGTATGCACCTTAGATCTAGCAGCGGTTTCATTAATTTCATATTTATAGTTTGGATCGACTATCACTTATTTAGTAGCACGAGGGACCTCACTTTAATATCCCAACCTGTTCGAGAAACCCTCTGCATTGGACTAGATCGCCCCCAAATCGCTGGTGGAACGGAACCAGACATACCTCTTATAGAGGTAATACTCGAGGCGGGTGCCTGCACAGAGACTGGAGCAGCAGCAGGGATGGCCTGCAACACAGGATGCACCAGAACAGTCTCAGTGGGAGGATCCAGGTGAGTGGCGCGACTCTGGAGCGTCCGTAACACTATGGCAAACTGATCCATGTAGTTATCTTGCTCATCCAATCTGGAAAAAATATTACCAACAAGTGGATTGCCTGCATTTTCTGAATTCATGGCCTTCACCTACTGTAAGAAACCATGAATCGGACTGAGACAGACATGCAGTAAAAGCCACACTATTTTATAAAAATTATATAAACAGAGAAAACGTAGTCAAAACAAGCCAGAGTTCGGTAACCAGAGAAACAGGAGTCCAGAGATGAGCAAAGTCAGGTGCAGCAAACAGGATCAGGAACCAGAAGGGAAGTCAGCCAAGCAAAAGTCTTTCAGAGGAAAACACAGTAGAGAGAGTCTGGATATGTTGACCAAGGCAAAGACACAGAAGATCTGATCCATGCAGTTTAAATAGCTAGCAGAGGTAGCTGACGTGCAGGAAATGAAGACCAGGTGAGTCACTGTGGATGGAAGAGTCTTTGGTAATTAACCAACAGCTGAGCAAAGAGCTATGAGAAGGGAGGGCTGAGCCCAGCCCTGACAACCTCAAGCCATGGCATGCAGTAGATTATCACTTAGCATCTCAGTGACAGAGTGAGATCATCAAACTTGGTCCAATAAGAAGATAAGAATACAGAATCACAAATAAGTCTTATGCACGCTGGGGCACGCAGACACATGCCAAAGATCATTGTACGAAGTACAAAAGAGAAGTAGAGGAGTACAAGAGGGTAAGGGGAGGGAGAAAAGAAAGTGCTTCAGGGCCCAGCCAAAACTGGAAGTCACCACCTCGTGTAGCCCATTCCACAGCAACCAAGGGTAAGTCAGACAGGAGAAGCTTCCAGAAAGTCTCAGTTCCCAAACCCGGTTATGAATATCTAATGCAGCCTTTCCCAACCTTTGAGAACACAGAGGAACCCTTGAAATAGTTCTCCAGTCTCGGGGAACCCCTGCTAAAAATGAGTAATCTACAACTCATGATACATTAGTGTGATGGTCAGTGGGAAGAATGGTCCTTACACTTGTGGTAATTGAGAAGAAATAGTCAAAAAGATCAATGGTGTCAGTGGGAACTTGACTGAGAGGCAGAAATTGCCCAATGCTGAAGGAACCCCTAGCAAACTCTGGAGGAACCCTGGTTGAGAATCACTTATCGAATAAATTGTTTAGGGAAGCAGTCAGGTATTCCATTGGAGGCCGCACCGACATTTTGGAAACTAAGCATGACAAATTGTCACTGACCCACAATGATCTTAGAAAGGACTATGAAACCCTTGCAGATTGAATATAATTCAATCTATGCAAAGCAATGATTTCAATTTGAAATTTGATGTGGACATAATTCCTTTTTAGACATTAAAATTATGATACAATTTGGTGGTACATTGGCAACTACATAGTTTCATAAGGAGATTGCAGGCAATACAATATTAGAGGCAAATTGTGGCCATCCCAAGGCACTGATTAACACAATTCCATATGGGCAATAATTGCGGCTTGTATTGACTGTACAGTGATGGTAGGTTTGGCCAAGTGTGGCCTCTACACGTATGGTTTCACGTTATTGGATGTTGTTGCACAGATGCTGGTTGTCCAACTTCCATTTCCTTACAGTCTACCATGGTTGCTCGGATTCGAGGGGTGTCTTTCCAGATCGGTCACTTGGACTTTTGTGGACTCCCTGTCCAACAATTTAGGTTCCTTTTCCTAAAGGGCAGTATAGCTAAACATAAAGTCACGCTGGCTAATATTTATGTACCAAACTCTGGTCAGCTCCATTTCCTAGGGACCTATTTGGTTTAGTTTTTGGTTGATATTTGGAGGATTTTGCACAATGACACTAAAGAGTATACCTTCTTCTCTTCTCCTCATGACTTATATTCACGTCTGGATAACTACCTCATACATCAATCACCTCTTTCGTTTGTTCAGCGTGCAGAAATCGGTTCAATGATTGTTGCTGACCATGCACCTGCATCTCTGGATTTAGTTCTGGGGGACAGGGCTTGGCTAGGTGGCATCTGGAAGGTTAATAATAGTCCTATCCAAAACCCACAGTGTACGAGAACTGCAGAGAGAGTTGAGGGAATATTTTTCATCCAACGATTCCTCTGAGAACACTCACACAGTTTTGTGGGAAGCTCACAAGTGTTTGATTTGTGGTGCACTTATTAGATTAGGGGCTAAACAAAAAAAGAAAAATAGGCTGAGATAGACTCTTTGGTGGATCAAGTCGGAGCATTAGAGATGGTGCACAAGTGATCCCTTGTGACATATTTCAAAGTCTTGTGGAAGAAATTACAGTTCCAGCTAACAGATAAAGCAAAATCAAAATTGCATTATACAAGGAGATTTTACTATAAATTTGTTAGAAAGGCAGGTCTTCCCTTGGCAAAAGTGTGTAGTGGTGATCATCCCCAGTCTTATATTCCGTGTATTCCATCACCTCATTGAGTTTTACAAGTCGCCTGAGAAGGCTCTTTACTTCCGTGAGTTTTATAGCAAATTGTATAACCTGGCATCTAGTATTCATCAATCCAGGTTGGTGACCCGATGGGCTGAGATAGAGACATTTCTCTTTTAGTCTGGAATGCCTCTGTTGTCCATGGAGGCTATCGAAGCTTTGGAATTCCCAATTATGGAGGAGGAAATGTATCAGACTATGAAAGGGATGAAGCCTGATAAGACCCCTGTATTACCTTCTCAGACCTGTTGATATTTCTCTAACCTTTTGAGAGCCTATAGCTCTCTTCTCATTGGCGCAACTCTACTCGATGACACTTTGTACGCTCATGTGTCTCTTATTCCTAAAGTAGGGAGAGAGGTGTTGCTCTGTGCAAAATATCACCCGATTTCCCGGTTGAATATTGACTTAAAAGTTTTCCCAAAAATTTTGGCTGTTTTTTACCTCATATGTAACATCTTATTCATGGGGATCAGGCGAGCTTTATGCTGACTCATGAGGCAAAGGATAACACCACAAGAGTTCTGGACTTGCTTTAATGGGCCCACCCTGCTGATTTCAGCGGATGTTGAGAAGTCCTTTGACCTACTTCTACCTTAGGGCTAATTTAGACATTACTGGTTTGGTATGTGGCGGAGATGCTCAAAGTTTCATTCGATGTCATTCGATGACAAAGACCTCATGTTCTTTGTCATCGAATCCACAACTATGCTGCTGGTTCTCCTGGATGACCTTCGCCAATGTTCCGTTTTGTCAACTTATAGGATAAACGTTCACAAGTTGGAAGCGTTGAATGTTAACATTCCTTCAGATAGGTTACAATGTTTCCAGGCTAACTTCTCGTTTACATGGGCGATCACTAAACTTAAGTACTTGGGGGTTTACATTACATTGTCAGTTTCGGGTTATCTTTTTTTTTTTTTTCTTCCATTTTCCCTTTTTAATTCCTTTCTTTTTATTTAAGTTAAGAAGTAGACAACCTCAAAATATACAAATGTTTCCCAAAACATACATCAAAAACTCCCTTTATGTGTACCCTCCTTCCCTTTTAAACAATTATATCCCCAATACCCCCAACAGGAGACAATAAATACAAAACCTGTCAAGAAAGAGGGGAAAAAATAACACCCCTATCATTACAATAAAAAATTAAGTGGTCACTTCTTTTATTATTCCCTCCCTGGACCCACATCTCTCTCCCACTTTACCCTTTTCTCACTCTCTATCTCTCCCCCTTGTTCTGCTCCCTTTATATAACCGTAAATATCAGAAATTACTCCTTTAGAAGTCTTACTATTTTCCTAAGTGCAGGCATCTTACTCCACTCCAATTTCTTTCTTCTGAATTGTACCTCCAATGCATGTTTAATTTGCATATAATTAAAAAATGAGCGGCTGGGTACTTCATATTCTTCCCTTAGTTGCTGAAATGTTTTCAACCTCCCTTCCTTATACAGTTGTGATAGGAAGTGAATGCCCCTCCGGTCCCATTCTTCTATTTTCCAGATTTTTCTAATTTCCACTTGATTTTTATTTTCCCAAACTGGGAAAAATTCGGAATATCCGCTATATCCCAACATAGCCTTTACCGACTCCCAGCATTTTACCATCAGTTGCGCTGTTGGACATCTGGACCTAAATGAGTCGGCCTCCACCGCCTCCACAACTGTATTATACAGGGTATCATTCAGTAGAAGCTTTTTTCCTACCTCCTCTTCTACCATTAAATTACTTCCTTTCATATACTGTAATTGAGCTGCCAAAAAATAATATCTCATATTTGGTAGCGCCAAGCCTCCCAGTTCCCTTGATCTTTGCAGCACCTGTAAGCGAATTCTTGCCACCCCATTCTTCCATATTACTTCTCTAAACATACTTTCTATTTTTTTAAACCAATGTTTCGGAATCCAGACTGGGGAGTTATGTATCACATATAAAATTTGGGGCATCCACACCATTTTTATTAGGTTACACCTACCGGCTACTGAAAGGGGGAGATTTTTTCATACTCCGATTTTATGCCTCAGCTTTGTCATAAGTGGGACTAAGTTCCCTGTTATGTACTGCCCTGGGTCTCTTATGTTCACTCCTAAATATTTCATTTGATTAACTATTTTAATTTGAGATACCATTTTGGCAATGGTTCTTTTAAGGGATCCACTGGCAGGAGTACTGTTTTTTCCCAATTAATTTCAAGTCCAGAGAAATATCCAAATTCTTTGATCATTCTCGTCCACCAATGAGGGCCCCGTATCCCCCAGGAATAGCAACACATCGTCAGCGTACATAGTGACCTTTTCCTCTTCTTGACCCCTTTTAAATCACTGTATCTCCTGCGTTTCTCTCAGGGCAATAGCTAATGGCTCCATTGCAAGGGCAAAAAGCAGGGGTGACAATGGGCACCCCTGTCTTGTCCCCCCTCCTCAACTGGAACAATTCCGAGCACTCTACATTTATCCTCACTTTTGCCCTTGGACCTGTATACAGCAGTCTTATCCATTGCGCAAACCTCGGCCCGAACTGAAACTCTGCTAACACCTTCCATAGATAGTGCCACTCTAGGCTGTCAAAAGCCTTAGTCACATCAAGGGACAGGACCGCTCTATTTCCTTCATTTTCTGATGGAATCTACATATTTAAATACTTTTGTCTTACATTCGTACTTGTAGATCTATCTGGGATAAAGCCCGTCTGAGCGAAATGTACCAATTTGGCAATTATTTTATTTACTCTTGTTGCTAATACTTTTGCCAAAATTTTTACATCTGAGCACAGTAGTGAAATAGGCCTATATGAAGCGGTCTCCAGATGATTTTTCACTTCTTTTGCCAAAACCACTATTGTGGCTTCAGTCATTGATAACGGTAACTTCCCATCTTCCAAGGCTCCATTGAACACCTGCAGGAGGTTAGGTAATAATATTTCCCCAAATGTTTTATAAATCTCTATTGGCAGACCGTCCGTTCCTGGAGCTTTCTGATTTGCCATTTCTGCTGTTACTTTTTGCAGCTCCTCTAGTGACAATGGAGCCTCCAATCCTTACCTATCTTCCTCCGATAATTTGGGTACTGTTATTTTCCCAAAAAATTCCCACATTTCTCCTTCTACATTGGGATTTGAGACTTTATATACAGTGATGTGAAAAAGTGTTTGCCCCCTTCCTCATTTCCTGTTCCTTTGCATGTTTGTCACACTTAAGTGTTTCGGAACATCAAACCAATTTAAACAATAGTCAAGGACAACACAAGTAAACACAAAATGCAATTTGTAAATGAAGGTGTTTATTATTAAAGGTGAAAAAAAATCCAAACCATCATGGCCCTGTGTGAAAAAGTGATTGCCCCCCTTGTTAAAACATACTATAACTGTGGTTGTCCACACCTGAGTTCAATTTCTCTAGCCACACCCAGGCCTGATTATTGCCACACCTGTTCACAATCAAGGCATCACTTAAATAGGAGCTGCTTGACACAGTAAGGTCCACCAGAAGATCCTTAAAAGCTACACATCATGCCGAGACCCAAAGAAATTCAGGAACAATTGAGAAAGAAAGTAATTGAGATCTATCAGTCTGGAAAGGGTTATAAAGCCATTTCCAAAGCTTTGGGAATCCAGCGAACCACAGTGAGAGCCATTATCCACAAATGGCGAAGACATGGAACAGTGGTGAACCTTCCCAGGAGTGGCCGGCCACCCAAAATTACCCCAAGAGCGCAGCGACGACTCATCCAAGAGGTCACAAAAGACCCCACAACAACGTCCAAGGAACTGCAGGCCTCACTTGCCTCAGTTAAGGTCAGCGTTCATGCCTCCACCATCAGGAAAAGACTGGGCAAAAATGGCCTGCATGGCAGAGTTCCAAGGAGAAAACCACTGCTGAGCAAAAAGAACATCAAAGCTCGTCTCAATTTCTCCACAACACATCTTGATGATCCCCAAGACTTTTGGGACAACATTCTGTGGACCGATGAGACAAAAGTGGAACTCTTTGGAAGGTGTGTGTCCAAGTATATCTGGCGTAGAAGGAACACTGCATTTCATAAAAAGAACATTATACCAACAGTAAAATATGGTGGTGGTAGTGTGATGGTCTGGGGCTGTTTTGCTGCTTCAGGACCTGGAAGACTTGCCGTGATAAAAGGAACTATGAATTCTGCTGTCTACCAAGAGATCCTGAAGGAGAATGTCCGACCATCTGTTCGTGTACTCAAGCTGAAACGAACTTGGGTTCTGCAGCAGGACAATGATCCTAAACACACCAGCAAGTCCACCACCGAATGGCTGAAGAAAAACAAAATGAAGACTTTGGAGTGGCCTAGCCAAAGTCCTGACCTGAATCCTATTGAGATGTTGTGGTTTGACCTTAAAAAGGCCGTTCATGCTCGAAAACCCTCTAATGTAACTGAATTAGGACAATTCTGCAAAGATGAGTGGGCCAAAATTCCTCCAGGACGCTGTAAAAGCCTCATTGCACGTTATCGCAAACGCTTAGTTGCAGTTGTTGCTGCTAAGGGTGGCCCAACCAGTTATTAGGTTTAGGGGGCAATCACTTTTTCACACAGCTATTTAGCTATTAATGATAGGATTCTCCCCACTTGTTCCCCCTCTCCAAAAAAGGTCTGCCTCTGAAATAGCCTTTTCTTCTCCTCTTTCTCCCATATAAGTCTCTTATATTCTGCTTGATTCTACACCCACTCCCTATAACTGTCCCCCGATGGTGCCCTCAAGTACCTTTCTTCTGCCCACCTTACATTCTCTTTCGCTGCTATTTCTTTGGCTATCGACTTTCTCCTAATCTGAGATATTTTTTTAATCAGTACCCCCCTAAGAAAGGCTTTCAAGGTATCCCACATTATTCCCGATGATGTGGATCCTACATTTATGCTCAAAAATTCCTTCAAACTAACTTTTACCTCCTCTACATTCTCCATTAACTCTAACCTCCACTCCTTTCTACTGCAACTTCTCCCCATTTTTATTGAAATAGTTACCGGTGAGTGGTCTGAGATTCCTCTCGGTTTGTACTCCACCTTCTCCATTATCTCCAATGCCTCCGTATTACATAGGACCAGGTCAATCCTGGACAAGGAGGAGTGCGACCTAGAGTGACAAGAATACTGTTTTGTCATGGGATTCCACCTCCTCCATATATCTACAAATCCTGCTTCCTCACAAAATTTAAATAATGGCCCACTGGGTCCCTCCCTTCTACCTACCTTTTGTGGAAACCTATCTATGTTTTGATTCATTGTCATATTAAAGTCCCCTGCCATTATGACTGGGACCCCTGGCTTATCCATAATAAACCTCATCAGCTCACATAATATTTCTGCATTAAATGGCGGAGGAATATACACATTAGCAATCACACATATGTTTTTCTTTTTTGTGGGATGGACAATAAAGTATCTACCTTTATCATCTACCATGCTTTGTCTGCAGGATAGACCCATCCCAGGATCTATCAGGATACTCACCCCTCTTGAATAAGGGGTATACGTAGAGTGATATTGTATCCTGTATTTCCTATGTTTTAAGACACTAGTTGTGTCCTTTTCAAGATGGGTTTCCTGCAGGCAAAGCATCCCATAACCACCCGTGCTACCCATGGAAAAAATTGCCTGTCTCTTCACTTGGTCTTTCACCCCCAGTACGTTCCATAAACAAATTTGAACTTTTAGTGAAATTTACCACTTTACTTCTCAGTTCCATGTTTCATCTCAATTTATCAATATCCATTTATTAACCACAAATTTAATTCTTGTTCCATGCATCATCTTTGTGTACTAGTGTGTACTAGTGTTCTCTCCCCCCTTCTGTTTTCCTGTGCTTCCTATCAAGTTTATTTAATATTTTAACCTTTTGTGTATCCTGCAAACCTTTACCATGCATTCCTTTACTTACCCTAATCCTTTCAACCCCCTCCTCCACCTTTCTCTCACTTTCATTCTTACATTCATCCTCCCTTTCACCCCTACATTCACCCCCGCCCAGTTTTTCTTTCCCTTCTCCCCCTGGGTTATTAAAGTACCTGGTTTCCCCACCATGCTATTACTCTCAAACGCGCCTACTACCGTTGTGACCTGCTGCTGCCCTTCTCCCATTTGAGCACTTTTTTTGGTGTAGAAGCATACCTCTCTAACTTGGAGGCGGCAGCAGCAGCAGCCTGCCCTGATACCTGGTCTGTCTTCTCCTTAGAGCTGCGCAGCAGCTGCGTTCCATTTTGTGTAACAGCCTCCTCGGCCCCCCTTTTCCTGGTCATACCTGGAATCTGACATCTCTTTAACCTTGGGAGTAAAGCTCTATACCGCTTCCGCCGCTGATCCCTCTCTCACCGGGCTACCTGTACGGCGTTCGATGGTTCCCTGCGGGAGAACTGTCGGAGGCTTCCTTATTCTCCACCACCGTCCCTCTGCTGCTTGGCTCTCCGCCGAACGGACGTTTCGCTATATCGTGGTGTCACGGCGTCTCCTTCCCCTTCCTTTCTCCTCCTCCTCACTGCATCAATCGCTGGAGTGGGCGGGAGGCCTGAGCAAGCCTCAGCCTCTCACCCCGACATCCGGTCACTCGGGTTATCTTTAAAGTAGATGTAAACCTGATTCATGAAATTTTAGCTCGGCACATATATCTGCAGTGTTTTTTTTTTTTTATCTCTCTTCAAAGCACTAATTCCCATAGCTGTCTCTTGCTCCGTAGCTCTCATCAGCCTGATAACTTCTCACACATTCTCCAAGACGGGAGATAGAAGTGTGTGTTGTGGTAGATTAGCACAGTCTGCTGTCTCAAAGCAAAGCTGTGAAAGCATTTTCATTCTTCTACCTATGTAGAAGGGGGGGGGGGTGCCTTTCCCCCAATCAGCTGCTCCCAGTGTAATCCAAGCCTTCTCTAATAGTGCAGAATGCGGAAGTGAAACCCGATATAAGAATTCTAAAGAATATAGCAAGATGAAGACAGCAGATATACATGTATAACTTATATAGGGAGATTTGTTTCATCCCTTTGTATTTATCTGAGGCTGTTCACTTCAATGGGTATATGTGAGGGTTTATATCCACTTTAAGGTAAACTTTTCGCCATTATTGGCTACAATCCATGCAGATCGTAAATGCTGGCAAGCCCGAACCTTTACTTTTTTTTTTTTGGGAGGAACAATATTTTAAAAACGGATGTCCACTCTTGTATCTTCTTGGTGAGTGTCACAGATTTTTACCCTTCCTGATTATAAATCTCCGGGAGTGAGTGGAAAATCAGTCCCGAAGGGTGAACAGATAATTGCCCCTCCCCTACCCTTTTGGCAGGCATTGCAATTTATGCACCTCCCCTCTTCCAGCATTTTTAGTTCCAGGTGACCTTCTACTTTTGAGAATCATTGTTCTAATACAACACCTTTGCAACATGCCTTATCGGTTTGCTAAGCTATTGTCAGGAACCATAAACCAGGCGGAGAAGGAAAATGCAGTTAAAATCACACCTTTAATGCAATAGCAAAAATAACACAGTTTAGGAATGTATTCAAAAACAGAACCCAGGGTTTGGATTCCAGAGTGGGTAATAAGACTAGCTGTGATCAGGAAGCCTGGAGCTAGCAAAGTGGGGTAGAAAATTGGGTACAGGTAATGGGAGAGAAGTCATCTAGGCCAAGACATACACAGGAACACAAGCATAAACACACTTGAGGTATTGACCTTGCAAGGGCAAGGATAAAATGAACTAAGCTGCTTAGGCTGTAGGCTGGACTAATGAGGCAGGTTAATGGTAGCCAGGTGAATCACTGAAAAAAAGAGTGGCTGGTAATTAATGACAGCTGAGCAGCAATGAGCACTGCAAGAAAAGAGCTGTCTATAAGTAGCAGAAGCCAGCCCTGACAGCTATTCTAGTAATGTCTGAGGACGGATACATCCTGCTCTTTTTGTGTAAATGGGAGTCCCATTTGGGCCTCACGGAGAAACAAAGGGACCACATCCTGTATTTGCCCATAAGGCTGCATTCACACCTGAGCGTAGCGTTTTCAAGCGCTTTTTGCGGCGTTTTTTTACCGCGATTCGCTGTGTTTTTACCGCGTTTTTTTACCGCAATTTGCTGCGAATTTGTGCAGGGCAAAAGGTCACCAATGTTAAAAGAAGAAAAACGCCCAAATCAGCCCAATTCACGCGACAAAAAAAGGGTCCGGAACTTGTTTGAGCTTCAGCCGTAGGGCTTCAGGCGACTAGGAGTGGAAATGTGAACCATCTCCATTGAGAATAATGGATTTTTTCCCCTCCAGCGTTTTGTAGCTTCAGGTGTCAAGCTACAAAACGCTCAGGTGTGAATGGGGTCTTAATCTACAATCTCAAATGGGTATCAGGAGGCTAGGTACAACATGTTGACCAGATTGTATGGAGTATCTACGTTACTGAAATCCCCCCAGCTGTATTTCCGCTAGGCTGGCGGTGCGGTCAAGAGGATGGAATTCTATGTCATTGTTTATGCCAGGGTGACCTGATTGTGTGGTTTTCGTGTTGGTCATTGTGGCCTCTCTACTGGTCTCTTTTTTTCTTTTTTTTTTTTTTTTTTTATAGAAAAAAATTGACTTATTGAATCCAACCGCAAAGAAAACAATCCAACACCAAGCCAACATCTTCGTGTTGGTCGTCATCATGATGTGGGCTCACCCAAAATGTGGGGTCTAAGCCTAACCGGTCTTCACCAGAGCTCCTGGTGGTAGATTTGTTAGTGCCAGGTCATGGCCCTCAGGTTTGCCCCCACAGAAGGTAAGCAACCTGGGGTCCGGGGGCAGATGGATCATGTAAGATTCAGTTGCTTCAACCACATCAGTTAGTAATGATTTTATTGCTAGAATGATGGAATGATTTTGTTTCTAACCCACAGACATGACAATACAGACTGACATACAGTTCTGATTGTATCAATTGTCTTTTCTACAGTGGGAAAATGTCTTATTTTTTTAAAGATTTTTCCTAGTGCAGAGACCCCCTGCAAAGTCTACAGTGATTGTTATTCCGCCACTGGCTCAAAATGTAATTTGCTACAAAACTCAGCAGATCCTTTGATTCAAAAGTAGACTTAGAAAGCTTTCCGCAAACAATGTGTAGCACCCTGATGTTTAGGCAGGGTTGCTCGTAAATTTAAAAAAGTGAAAGAGCCTCGCGCTATGGGAAAATTGTGTTAAATAATTTAAAATATTAAGCTGCTTCCCACAAAGTGCACAAGTGCTATCTTTATCTGGTTTTGGTTGTATAATAGGGAGTGCTATATGTATTAATTTGTGTTCAATTGTGACAATACTTTAATGTAAATGCACAAAAGTGCATCGTGCTAATTTTTAATTAGTGTGCACAATCCACAGTAACAAAATAAATTAAATGACAGGGATTCCAGATATTTCATCAAAAAGTCCATAAATCTGTTTCGGTGCAACTTCACTTCTCATGACCATCACCAGTAACAAACTTCATGTGGATCACCTGGTGGATCTGAGTGAATTGCCTACTCACCAGACCACCATGACCTCTTTAACTAAAAAGAAAGTCAGGTTAAGCTGTTGGCATGGATCAGTGGTCCTGCTGGTGTATCAAGGAGATGCAAATGGGAACCTTGTTGACTCTCCACCGTGATAGCCCATAAAAAAACAGATAAAAACAGGACCATAGTGGAACACAGTTTATTTAAAAAAAAAGAATAAAATCATGCGCCAAATGCATGCTTCCATTAGTAGGTGCCTTCTCCTGGCACTGAGGATAATGGCATGAGTCACCAGACAGATGGAAAAACTGCCGCTGTCCCGCTCGCGCTGTTGTTGCTTGGCCACTTCCGATTTCACTTCACCACGACAGTGGAATGCACGTCAATCAACAACAGCGTGAGAGCGGGATGGCGGCAGTTTTTCCATCTGTCTGGTGACCCATGCCATTATCCTTCTCCAGTGCCAGGAGAAGGCACCCACTAATGTAAGCGGGCATTTGGAGCATAATTTTATACTTTACTCTATGTTACACTATGGTCCTGTTTTTGGCTGTTTTTTAATGGGCTATCGCGGTGGAGAGACAAGGTTCCCATTTGCATCTCCTTGACACACCAGCAGGACCGCTGATCCATACTAACAGCTTAACCTGACCTTCTTTTTAGTTAGAGGTCATGGTGGTCTCTGGTGAGTAGGCAATTCACTCACATCCACCGGGTGATCCACATGAAGTTTGTTATTGGTGATGGTCATGAGAATTGAAGTTGCACCGAAATAGATTTATGGACTTTTGATGAAATATCTGGAATCACTGTAATTTAATCGGTTACTGTGGATTGTGCACACTAATAATTAGCACTATGCATTTTAATTTACATACAAAAGTTGGGAAAATTTATTATCAGATTACATACTTTGTCTTGTTAGGCTTCATGTACATGGGACATTGTTTAACCTCCCCTGAAGGATTTTACTTGAGAGCTAGAAACCGACATCTAAAGACGTCTGTTTAGCCATGTTTAGCTTCTAGAAAGAAGCGTTTAAAAAAAAAAAAAAGTGTCTTTAAAGAAAGCGCTGCTAAACGTGTTATCGTATTTAGCAGCGTTTACAGGCTGTTGCAGGCATTTGGCGTTTCAAATGCCTCTGAACATCTGTCCTGAACGCATTTTTTTTGCATTCCAAAAAATGTTTCTGAACTCAACTGTCTAGAAAGGACTGTAAATAACCCTGTGTACTGTGTCCTGATAAAATAACAGAGGGCAGGGGCAGCTGGAAAAAAATGCCCAACTGCTCCTAAACATCTGTTTACCAGCAGCAGTGTACATGAGGCCTTGCAGAAGTATAACTATGTAACAAAACTGTACAAGAAGAAAAATGCAATACCAAATACTAACACTAGCTGTCAGCAAAGACTTAATATGCATATACAAGTAATGCATATACTGTATGTCTTTAGTGATGCATGCCAGAGCTATTTTGAAACAGTCAGTTGCAATATATTGTAAAAGTAGAAATTGGAATTAACAGTTCATATTAAATAATAGGAGGCTAACAAAATGTATTCAAGCTGAATGGGCTGAAATACACAGCAACAAATGTGAAAATTGGACAGGGTGCATTCTTTCGCAGTGCAGCCCATTTATTAGGGCATTGTGCTGTGTTGTCTTGTACTGCATTGCAGGGCAAATGGATTTGGCACATCATATTCATAGGGAAGCAATACCCTTCCCAATGAATCGCACAGCAGCGCACCAACATTGCCGTGTATTATCGCAACAAAGCGGTGTGAATGGGCCTCACGGTTCTGAATCTGTTTATGAACTTTTCCATGGTATCTGAAAAATACTTATTAAATATTTTATTATTATTATTATGTAGGATTTATATAGCGGCAACAGTTTGCGGAGCGCTTTACAACATGACGGCAGACAGTACAATTCAATACAGGAGGAATCAGAGGGCCCTGCTCGTCAGAGCTTACAATCTACAAATAGAGGCATGAATAATTATTTGTTATGTTTTTTAATGACAAAAGAAAAAGAATATATTTTATTTAATCTTCTGGAATTATAGCGCTGAAATGTTTCAATGCTGCTGGATACTGCTTTCTCAATGCTGCTTCCCTGAACTTCAGTTCTTCGCAGAAGTTAACAGTGGACAGTGCAGTCTCCAGTCAGTCTGTTAGCATGAAAAAGGGAGGGGGGAGGAGGAGGGAAAGGCAGGGCCGTGCCTTGCCATCCTAGGCTATAAAGCTGTGTATTTCTATTGATGCACACACTATAGGAAGATACAGCCCTATTCCCCTGCATGCAAATGTGGCTGCATAGAATGCTTTTAAAAGCAGCACTCATGGCTCCAATGTAAACAGGAACATAGGCAAGGATTAACAGATAAAGAAGCTACATACTCAGTGATTAAATCTGCTGCTCAAAGCGCTTAAAAACTGAGGGTTTAATATCACTTACCTACTCTAGGGTTGCCACCTGTCCAGGATTCACCCGGACAGTTCGGGTTTGGAATCATGCGTCCGGGTTTCAGACTGCCTGAGACCCGGACACATTATTTAAACTGGACTATGGCCTCCCAGCAGGGTTGCTGGCTGCAGTTGTCTACCCTGAGAGTGTCTGTAACACTCTCTTTCATGCTGCCCAAAGCCGGCACTAACAATTCCCCCCCCCCCTAAAAAAAAAAAAACAGACAGGAGAGAAGAGAGGGCTCAATCTGCACCTCTTCCCCCACCCCTACCCCTCTGTGTCTGCCCACACTCCAATCCCTGGTGCTGTGCCTCAGAAAAGGAAAGAGGGAGCCAGAAATTTGAAGTCAGCAGCCTCAGATACATCTGGATGAGAGGTGCTGACTGCCAAAGGGTGAATGAGCTCACCATCCATCCCTGTCTCTGACTGAAGTCTCCCCCCTTCTCTCTCCTGCCTCTGAGTAAGTACACTAAGGCAAATCAGGGTTCTCAGAGCATCCCTTACATCACAGTTCCCCTTTACACCAGAGGCCATAGTGCCCCCCCCTTACATCAGAGTCCTTACCGTGCATCAGAGTTCTCAGTTGTCCCCCCTTAAATCAGGGTTCCCAGAACATCCCTTATGTTAAAGGACCCAGAGATCTCCCTTACATCAGAGTCTGCAGAGTCCCCCCCTTACAGTGAATGTGAACTCTGCGAGTTCAGATGTAAAAGGGGAAACCTGTGGACTCTGATGTAAAGGGGGACTCTTGTTATTAACTTCATATGATTATAAATGTTATTTAATAGCAAAATATATCTATAGTTTATACTAAATTGGCGTGCTCCACTAAAGTGTTCAGGTTTGACTTGAAGAAAAGGTGGCAACCCTAGTCCCCGCCAGTTTTCTGTCCCTGGTTCTGAAGCCCCCTCACATACTCACCTCCAATTAGGGCTGCAACTAATGATTTTTTTCATAATCGATTCGTTGCCCAATTATTATTTTGATTAATCGATGAACTGGATAAAAACCTAAAAAAATGTTTGGTGTATAATCTAGTTAAAATGTAAAGTTTAAAAAAAGAAAATGTAATCTAGAATATCTATATGCAATGGTAAATGGAAATAACCGGCTGTATGGTTAGGGGACAATATATCTAATCCTCTCAGAGAATAACAGACAGAAGGGATATACTGTATATACTATTAGAGGTTGAATCTGGTAATACACTACAGTATATTACCAAAAGTATTGGGACAGCTGCCTTTACACGCACATGAACTTTAATCGCATTCCAGTCTTAGTCCGTAGGGTTCAATATTGAGTTGGCCCACCCTTTGCAACTATAACAGCTTCAATTCTTCTGAGAAGGCTGTCCACAAGTTTTAGGAGTGTGTCTATGCCAATAGAAGGCTTGGCTCGCAGTCTCCACTCTAATTTATCCCAAAGGTGTTCTATCGGGTTGAGGTCAGGACCCTGTGCAGGCCAGTCCAATTCCTCCACCCCAAACTCGCTCATCCATGTCTTTATGGACCTTGCTTTGTGCACTGGTCAAAATCATTTTGTGGAGGGGGGATTATGTTGTGGGGTTGCATTTCAGGGGTTGGGCTTGCCCCTTATGCCGCGTACACACGATCGGACTTTCCGGCAGACTTGGTCTGGCGGACCAGAATCCGTCGGACAATTTGATCGCGTGTGGGCTCCATCTGATTTTTTCTTCCCAAAAGTCTGACGGACCTAGTAATATAACATGTTTTAGATCTTGGTCCGCCAGACCAAGTTCCTATTGGGAAGCCTGTTCGTCTGTATGCTGGTCCGACGCACCAAATACGTCATGTGGGCAGCTACAGCACCTGCCCACAAGAATGTTTACAGCGCGAACCTATGGCGTTGGTTCTCGGCTGCAGTATACTGTACATCTTGCGCTCGCTGCAATAGGAAAAACACATTTTTCCTATAGGCCCTTAGGTCTGGTATGGATTTTAAGGGAAACCCCCTACGCCGAAAAAACGGCGTGGGGTCCCCCCAAAATTCATACCAGACCCTTATCCGAACATGTAGCCCCGCCGGTCAGGAAAGGGGGTGGGGACGAGTGAGCGCTTCCCCCTCCTGAACCGTACCAGGCCGCATGCCCTCAACATGGGGGATGGGTGCTTTGGGGAAGGGGGGTGCCCTGTGGCCCCCCCACTCCAAAGCACCTTGTCCCTATGTTGATGAGGACAAGGGCCTCTTCCCAACAACCCTGGCCGTTGGTTGTCAGGGTCTGGGGCGGGGGAGATTATCAGAATCTGGGAGCCCCCTTTAATAAGAGGGCCCCCAGATCCCGGCTCATCACCCTATGTGAATAAGTATGGGGTAGGTCGTACCCCTACCCATTCACCTGGGGGAAAAAGTGTCAATAAAAAAAACACACTACACAGGTTTTTAAAAGGAGTTTATTAGGAAGCTCCGGGGGTCTTCTTCTGACTTCGGGGGTCTTCGGAAGAACAGAAGAAGGAAGAAGAAGACGGTGACGATGAAGGAGAAAGCCGGGCCACCACTAGCAAAATAGCAGAAGATAGCGGAGGAGCCTGGGAGAAGAACAGGAAAGCGCAGAGAAGTCGGAAGAAGATCCCCAAAGTCAGAAGAAGACCCCCGGAGCTGCCTAATAGACTCCTTTTAAAAACCTGTGTAGTGTGTGTTTTTTTTTCTTGTTCTCTTTAACATGGGGACAAGGTGCTTTGGGGTGGGGGGGGGCCGCAGGGCACCCCCCTTCCCCAAAGCACCCACCCCCCCATGTTGATGGCATTTTGCCTGGTACGGTTCGGGGGGGGGGGTGCTCGCTCATCCCCACCCCCTTTCCTGAGCAGTCGGGCTGCGTGCTCGGATAAGGGTCTGGTATGGACTTTGGGGGGACCCCCACTCTGTTTTTTCGGCGTAGAGGGGTCCCCTTAAAATCCATACCAGGCGACGGGGCTCGCAAGGTGTCAATCTCACCGGTGAAAGCTAGAAGATTGACTTCCCTTTCCAGTCACGTCGTACCTGGAGTCACGCTCAAAATGAACAGATGGGCAAATCCGTTCATTTTGAAAGTCCGTCTGGAAGTCTGTCAGACCTAGTCTGCTAGAAAGTCTGTTCGTGTGTATGCAAGCTACCTGCACCTGATCTCACTTATGCTGGCCAAACAAAAAATATTTTTTATTCTTTGAAAATGTTTGTTTTAAGAATGTTCGTTCAAATTCCTAATTGTTAGTGGGGTCAAATCTGCATTTGTTTTTTAAAGTTAGCAGAAGAGAATACTTTTCTCGATCAAACTAATTTTCCAACAGTTTATGTGTTTTTTGTTCAGAAATTACATTCATTTTAAATTAGTAAAAGCAAGTGAAAATTTCAAACGACATTCCATAATTCATCAAATGCACAAATAATTTTTGTACGAATATTCTCGCCAAAAAAATCAATACTTCTATGTGCAGCATAAGCTATTTAGTAGCAACAGCATGCTTTTTTTTTGTATCACCTGTCATGATGCGGTTGGGGGGGTGGGGCTGTTTTGTTAACCCACAATCTTCTCACCCATATACCATATGATGCACTATCATGTCATTTCACCTTTTAAAACTACCCACCACAGTCTGTGGGAACCTTTAGCCTTGAGTGTTCATTTTTAATTGCCTGTCTTTGCGCTGCAGGTTACTCAGGCTCACTCGCTACAAACACTTGGGTGGTGTTTGTCATTAGGTACATATTCACGCGCTGTTGGTCTTGTCATTACTGCACTCACATTCATATACTGAGTTGGGCATGAAAGGGTGTTGTTGTTTTCCATGTTTGGGTGGTCTGGTCTAATTTTTTCCAGTTTGTTTTCCTTAGATCTTGGCATGTCGCACGTTTTGGAAAGCGACAAATTCACATTCATTCTTCCCAGCCCATGTCGCGGTTCAGAGCATAGTAGCAGCCCATCATTGAGAAGTTGTACGATGCCTAAGCTCATAGCTGAGCTTCGTCACAGGGGTATTCCTTTCCTGGCCACAGCATGGAAGGCAGAACTCTTCAGACTGTTATTTCCAATGTAGCGGTACCCCCCATGGGGGCTCCTGAATTTGTTCATTACCTTTTGCCAGACTGCACCGCTTCCGATTCCCCATGCAATTACATGACACCAGTCAAGATTCCGGATTTATAATTCTTTATTTTGGGTATAAATCAGTGGGCTATTCAGTAGGGTATATGAGATGTCCCACCCGACCCCATTTTTAGGTTACAGGGTATTAATCTGTAGCTGTGGCTTTGTTAATAAATCCCTTATAGCGATCCTTTCCTAGTTCCACTTCTCTCTCTGATGCAACACTCCCAATTTGGACAGATAAGCATTACTCTGAATAAAGCTGTGAGTGTTAAATTCAAAGTCACAGGCCACGCTGCCTATTTCCATGACTTGTATCGTCAAACTTCCCCCAGTCCTGGAAGGTGCTCGATACTGTGGTCCTATAATACACAGTATGAAATTCCTAAATAGCTCCACTGGGTTTGCACTCCCATTGCTCTCTCCCAATCAATAGTCCACATTCTGTTCACAGAAAGTCGATTACCTAGTCTTCTTTCTATGCTTAGCTCCTATTTCCTCCTCCTCTCACGCTGCCCGGCACATGGGACGTCCGGTATTCCTCCAGCGCTACATGCTGACTTTTTATCTCCAGAGGCCAGACTTTCAGCCTCCCTGGAATCGCCTCCGGCAATCCGGCTCCGGGATGTCTGAACTCCTGGGCCTCAAACCTCTAACTTCTCCGACCAACCCAGGGCATGTGACCCCCCTCTTTTATGAGAGACCTCCCCTTGACCATATAAATGAACCATTGGTCAATTCTTTCACATGGGTTTCCTGCCACTCAGGTCTCCTCCCATCCTCTCTTTCCAGCACAATCCACTGTCAAGCAGAGGTTGTATCCCTGAACTCAAGTGTATGCCACACCCCCTTCTATTCTGACACTCCCAACCCTGAATAAACAACCAGACCTAGTAAAAGGACACAGCCCTGGCTAAATTTGCCTGTCTCTATTTCCTACACTGTCAGAAAAAGAATATTAAGCACCTATCAAAGGTAGAGAGCGCTACACCAACTCCATCTTAACCACTCCCTTCCACCAACGCAGAACATGTTTCTGTGCATAATTCTTTAACTCAGATTAACTCGGTGCTTAAAACGATTGCCACGTCCATGCATCAATTGCAAGACAGGATTGAGGTGATCAAAGCCCGCTCGGCTAGAGCTGAGGTGTTAGCTGCACCCCAAGCTCCTGCTCTTCTCAGCGCCCCAGCAGGTAATGTCAGCATTTCTTTACCTGTGGCAGGTCCTTCGCCTTTTAGCTGTATTACCTTAAGTGTCATTGGCCCATTTCATCCCTGCCAACATCAAGGCTATTTTGGAAGGGAAAGATGCCAACCTGGCCTCTCTTCTGATTGCATCTCAAGATGTTACAGAGAACAAATCTTTTGCTTGCGGGAGGTCTCAGTAGAACTCAAAAACGAAAGATCCCAGGCTTCGCCACAAACTCGGCATGGTGGAGCTCATTCTAGCATTCGGTATTTTTTAGAGACATTGTCTGTTCTGTCAGTCCTGGTAGGAGGGAAGAATTAGATTGTACTTACATAAGGTGGTGGACTTGGCGCACAAGTATGGCGGGTATATATTTTACGACTATCATAGGTCTGTTGCAGCGAACGTGGCGGACACTTAGGCTGGATTCACACCTATGTATTTTTGGTTCTGCCTCCTCCTCGTGGACGTTGGGTCTCATGTCCCACCCACCCATTCCCTTTTTCTTTTAATTTCAGTCATTACATTTCATACTTAGGTATGCCCCCTTTTAGGCATACTGACCACGTGACCCTGGCACACTTCTTCTGACACAGGTCTTTGTTTCCTTGTTGCTTGTTGTTCCTTTCCCCCACTCTGTACTCTGTTTGACTCTGAGTACAAACATGGTTTCCTAAGGAACCCGTTCTGTAGTGCAAATCTGGAAAAGGCAACAAGCACCAAAAATGCATAGGTGTGAATCCAGCCATAGGCACAGTTTCAGGTGATGACATGTTGGAGAAATATTGACATGGAACTTTTCTGCAGGCATTTCGCCAAACAAAAATCCCCTGTGTGTGCCAATTGTCAGTCATCAGCCCACATCACAGCTTGGTATCCTAATTTTGAGTCAGCTAGTAATGCAGTATCTGCCAAGCAGGCAACTGGTGGATCCTCTGCAGGACCTGTAGGTCAGGTGGACAAACTGGGTAGACCCATTTGTTTCCTGGGCAAGGCACAGTTGTGCAATAACCTTAATTATTCAAGTTGCAATTACAACCAATGCAGATAGCTGCGAGCTTGCACAAATTGCTTCAGAGCTCACCCTAAGTCCACCTGTCTTGTCAAGCCTTCTGGTTCATCATGACTAAGCCAAGTGAATGTTTTCTTGCTAGAGGTTTCTTTAGAAAACCACCCATTCTGGACCTTTGGACAGTTCCTGCTGGAGGAATTTTCAGTAGGCTTTCAAGGGGTCTCATTACTCTCCCGTCAGTCTTTTGACTGTAACAATTTGGTTTCTGCAGAGAGTCATACTCCCATTGTCGATATGTTATTGGAGGCTGAAGTTCCTAAAGGGTTTGTGATCGGTCCGTTTCTTGCACCGCCTTTCAGCATGTGGAGTGTTAGCCCCACCGGGGCGTTCTGTGCCATGTTTTCAGATAATTTTATTGGTAACAAATACATTGTATTCAAAAAACAGTGTGAGTTTAGCATATTACAACAGGCACAAACAGAGCATACTTTCGCATAAAAGCCATACATGGGTATGTCAGGATTACATTTCGAGCTAATGACAATTGACACGAGTACACTATAACGTGATCATTTCTTCTTTGGTACAAACAGTAATAGGCTAAAGCCCCAACTGATGGTAACAGGAAAAAAGGGGTTGATTCTCCATATAGTCGGGGAGATCAAGTTAGCTAAACCTTACATAGCATTTGCACATGCCACCAGTAAGTTTATTGGAAGCAGGAAAAGATGGGAGAGAAGAGGAAAAGGGGGGAGCAGTTAGGATAGCCTAAAGTTGGAAAGAGAGAAAGAAGAAAGGAAGAGACATCGGAGCACCCGCCCTGATGTTCCATGCTCTGTGCCATGTTTTCAAATAAATATTGTTTGATTTATGATTTGTCTACACCTTATTTATCTCACATTCAAAGTCTTAATTCCCTTGGAAGAATTTTCTTTCAAGTACTCATCAGTGGATCTGGCTATGTAGCACATTCTACAGTTAGGCAGGGGTACTTGGTTATCCAAAGCGGACATTGCCAATGCTTTCAAGCTTCTTCCAATCAGCCTGGCCCTCTGGCAGTGGCATGGTATTAAATTGTGCGAACGTTATTATTTCATCACTACGTTAACCTTCAGATCTAAAAGCATTCCTTGCTTGTTTGACATCTTTTCCAAAGCACTCCAGTGGATCTTGGGTAACTGCAAAGTTTATCAGGGCATAATTCATTATCAAGATGAGTTCCTGCTGTTAGAAGACCCGGGCATCCGCCCAGGGATCTGCAGTGTCTCACAGGGATGTTTTTTGAGTTAAACGCCCCCCTGGCTGCCCACAAAGTGCAAGGTCCGGCCAACGTCATCACTTTTTTGGGTATTACTCTCGAATCTAATCTCATGGTTGTGATTTTGCCCTTGGAGAAACTGGTCAGAATATGTCAGAGCAGTCATCTTTTTGTCCCCAGTCTGTTCCAAAAGGGACTTAGTCACTTTTGGGGATGCTGAATTATGCCATGAGAATTATCCCACAGGATAGAGCTTTTGTTTCCAGGTTACAGGCCCTCCTTTCCTTGTATCAGGACTCTGACATGGTTGTCAGGTTACAAGCTGATCTAATCATGTGGGACCAGTTCCTGTGTGACTGGAATGGCGTCTCTATGTTCATTTCACAACCAATGAGCAGGTCTCCCAAGCAGGGCCATCTTAATAGCATCATGGGTCCCTGGGCAAAGTAATGCTCTGGGGCCCCTACAATGGAGACAGCACAAGTAAACAGATATCAAGTAGGTAGGAGGCAGAAAAGTGGAGCTTCCCCTTTTGGGTGGAGCTCCACATTAACTACATGATCTTTCTTTACAGCAAAGTACAGAAAATACTACATACTATATACTACATATAAAGTAACAAAGCTATCCTGTGCATATAATATATCTGCTAGAATTATGCCTCCCCAGCACTCTGACCCCTCTACATCCCAGATAATCCCCTAGCACTCTGATCCCTCTACACCCCAGAAATCCCCCCCCAGCACTCTGATCCCTCTACACCCCAGATATCCTCCCAGCACTCTAACCCCTCTACACCCTAGAGATATTCCCCCCAGCACTGTTACCATATACCATAGGATACCGCTTGTATTGTGACCCCACTACATCCCTGATACCCCCTACACTGTGGCCTCTCTACATCCCTGATACCTCTAGCACTATAGCCACCCAAGATACCCCAAGCATTGCTACCCCCTATACACCCCAGATCCCCCCTGAGCATTGTTTTCCCACATACACCCTTGATATCCCCCAGCACCATTATTGCATCCATGTAGTACCCCCTTTTCCAGTGGAGATGCAGTGCATATTAAATTTTGGCTATGTGCCCACCTCCAGCACTGGACTCACCCATACCACTCAAGCAGGCAGAAGGAGGGGCAGAGGAGGGAGCATTCCTCCAGGCATTCCAAGTCCTTCAGTGCAAACAGTGCTGGACATCTGGGATCACCATGACGCCATCCACAATGCTACTACTGCAGGTGGGCTCTCAGTGCTGCCGACTCAGCGGCTCCCACTCCAGCTCCTATCCCGCAAGCCTTCGAGTCCCGAGCATTCAAGCTGCATGGGGCGGGTTCAGAGCATCACTGGCGCTCTGGCCCTGCCCCTCCCTGCTGGCTGGGAAATAATAAGTATCGTTCTGCATGGCGCAAGGCTGCCAGCCTGCCTCCCCTGTGTATCCATCACTCTCCGTGCCATCTTGGGGCCCCCAATTTCTGGGCAGCGTGGGCTCAAGGACCAGCTGCTTTGGGGAAAGCGCAGGGGCCCCTGGGCAGTGCCCAGGTGTGCCCACTCATTAAGACAGCCCTGCTCCCAGGCTGTTTTCAGACACCACTGCCTCCGTCGGTTTTGCAGACATTTTTGGTCGTCAATGGTTGGCCACCAGAAGTATTTCATCTGCCCAAGTTTGCCCATACTTCGGCATTGTTCAAAATGAAGCCAATACTGGCGGCAGCAGTCACACAGGGTCAAGTTCGGTCAGGGAACTCAGTGATTTTCTTTACAGATAATTTGGCCACAGCCAAAATTATTAATAAAAGGAAGATCAGGGTCCGTTCTCATAATTTCCTTCATGCATAGGTTGACATGGCTAGGTCTGATGTACAGGTGTAACTTCCTGGGAGAGTTCATCAGTGGGAATCTTAATGACGCAGCTGATGCATTAACTCGACTTAATCTTCCTCAATTTTTCTTACAGCACCCAGAAGCAGAGCTGGTGGCAAGCCAGTTCCTCCTTAGTCCCTGCTGATTATGGATTAGCCACATTCTGGACACAGGCAATCGGTCTGGCTAATAGTTCTTCATCCAGAAATACATTGAAGGCGTATACCACAGGTTGGAAGACTTTTCTTAGGTTCATGGCTTTATATACTTGCAGTTGCCCAGAAGACATCAAATGTGATGGCTTTCACTCCATATTGCCACAGCGAATTGGCCTTATCCACCAGCACCATAAAGTTGTATCTATCAGGCACCCAGCACTTCAGGTCCCTACAGACTCCTGATAGTCCATCTGTTTTTGTGGCTCGCCCTCTCAAAGCCATGTTGAGGGGTATTCAGAGAATGCAGGGACGATTACATCTGTCATGGCTACCAGTCACCGGACAGATTTTCCATGGTATGGCAGACTTATTGTCTTCTTTCCCTTTTGGCATAGGTCCCAGTTTAGTGCTTAAGGCAGCCATCTACTTGAGTTTTTTTGGCTTCCTTAAACCTGGAGAAGTGTCCCAGGCTAGCTGTCATGCATCTATTCTAAACAAAAAGGTTGGTCTTTTTTAGAAAGAGATAGTACAATTTACAAGTATTACATAGCAAAGTTCTGTATAACAAATACAAAACAATGTACATAAACAGAATAAACTGCCAGAGATTCATCCATCGGGCTACAGCAGAGTCTACCCACCTCAAATGGAGGACAGGAAGAGAGGGGAAGGGGGGGGTAATGGGGAGGGAAAGGAGGGAGGGGAGAGGGAAAGAGGGGGCAAAGGGGGGAGGGCAGGAGATAGGAGAGGGGGAGAGGGTGAGAGGTGGGAGAAGGGGAGAGGGTGGGAGGCGGGGGGGAGGGAAAGAGGGGGGGAGGGGGGAAAGAAGGGGAGAGGGAGAAGGGCAGCCAGCGTATCCTCCCCAGCCTCCACCCCCCAATGCCCGGGGGAACAGAGCAAAGAAGGATCTACATCTAGTACTCCATCGAGCCTACCCAAGGTTGCCACACTCGTGTAAATTTCTGGGGGCAACCCCTACTGGCATAGGTTAGTTTATACGTTGGCAACACTTCATCAATGGCCTTTTCCCAAGCTCATCTTGTAGGCAGGAGAGGCGAGGTCCAGTTAATAAGAATTTGTTTTTTTGCGTAGAAAAGCAATAACAAGATCAGCATTTTGGTGTATCTGGGCCTCTGTTCGTCATCGTGGATAGCCAACAGCGCCAGCTCTGTTGTCAGTGGGACGCTCAACTGAAGACGTTCGTTATTGCAGTCCATAACCGCAGACCAATACTGCGATATATGCGGGCACACCCAGAACATATGTAAAAACGAACCTTCAGAGGAGCGACATCTAGGGCCATTTGGGGATCTGTTCGGATAGACTCTGTGCAGTCTCTGAGGCGTGAAGTGCACTCTATGTAGACATTTAGTCTGTATTAACCTATCTTTAGAGGATATTAAAAGCCTAATACTCCTCTCGAAGCAGTCTTCCCAGGCCTCCCTATCTAAAGTTGGGATGTCCCCTCTCCACTTGTCCCATAATGCTTCCAATCTAGGAGACTCCCTACTGACCAGCACTGAGTATAATGCAGGGAGGGGTTTCACTAGGGACTCCTGATCTAGCAGGCCCTCCAGCGCACCCACCCCAAGAAACAGCGGTTCCCAAAACTGTGTCCTAAAGGCATGCCACAGCTGCCAGTACCTAAAGAGCATGCTCCCAGGCCTACCAATTCCAATCCCGGAAAGGGACAAGGGTCCCATTGGAAACTGCATCCCCCAAAATCTTACCACCATATCTGACTCACAACTGTGGGTCCGGGAATGTCCTTTAGTGGGGAAGTAATGGGTTTCCCCACAAGGGACAGCGGGGGGACCACCTATTAGGGGCTATAAAGCGCTTCCCAGCCACCTCCCAAATCTGTATCGTGGTTCTGGTGGGGCACGACAGGGCAGGGCGACGTGAGGACCCACGATGCACCAGACTGCTCAGTTCCATAAGGGGACCAATCATGGCTGCCTCCAGGCAAACTGCCACGTTCGTCATGGACCCATCGAGCCACCACCGTACCGTTACCAGCATGGCCGCCCAATAGTCATGCATCTATTCTGCTTAGAGGCAGTCTCACCAGGTTCCCTGACCATTACGCTTTACAACTACCCAACAACAAGAAAAGACAGACAGGCCAGGGGTTTGTGGTAAAATATTACAAAACTAACAGTAGTTGGTGTCCGGTGGACGTGTTGGACCTTCTCTGCAATCATTTCACAACGACTCCTCTGGACAGCCCTTTGCTCCCTTTTCCCACGTGTCCTCTCACTTCAAAGCAGTTTGTTTCCTATGTCAGGATCTTGCTTGCAAATTTAGGCTTAAATCCAAAACAATTTTCTGGACATTCGTTTAGGATTGGGGCAGCGCCTGCAGCTTTCAAACAGGGGGTCCCTTCTTATATCAAGTACATGGGGTGCTGGTTATAGCAGATACATACCCAAACCCTGTACGGAAGTCAGCAGACTACTTTACTGGACAGATTGTTGCTACCCGTTTTCATATCTCACCTACCTTTTTGTCTTTTGCCCTCTTTTAGGTGTACCGACCAGCTAGACCAGGGCACACCTTAGGTCTTGGTAGTTAGGTTATCGCATTTCCAAGTGAAGACTCTGACTACAAATATAACTTATATCATATACTGTATATAATAATAAATATACCCAAAATATATGGGTATTTTAACTGGGAGTCAGACACTAAGTTATATGAAGGCGGGTATATAAATCTTCTATACTAAAATAGTACTAAGTCTGAGATCATCCTCTTCTGGGGTCCCCCACCGGCGCTTCTGGCTCCTCCTGCCTTCAGAGTGCCCCTATAGCAAGCCACAAAGTATTGTAGAATGCCCCTATTGCAAGGTAAAAAAAAAATCTGCCTTTAGAATCACTCACTTCCTTCTGCCCAGCACTACAAGTTCCATGATGCATTGCTCCTCAAACATTCACTTGCACTTACTGGCATGTATGGATGATATACTGAGCTGTATGTGTGTTGCACTGTATTTTCTGAAATGTAAATGAATAATGCATTCTGTATGCAGGCCAACAAATCTGCTGACCAACTAATTGATTGATTATTGAAATATTTGACAACTACCATATTTATCGGCGTATAACACGCACCTTTTTCCCCTTAAAACCAGGGGAAAATCGTGGGTGTGTGTTATACGCCAATCTCCTGCTAATCTGCGCTGTCTGTGGAGCACCGCCGACATTTACCTAGCCGAGCTGAGTGTACTGTATACTCGGCTCCACTCGGAGACACGCCCAGTCCCGCCTCCTAGCCTCTACGTTCCTCCATTGGCCCGGTGTTGTGTCCATCATAGCAGTCAGGCTAAGGGGCGGGATGGGGGTGTTACTGCGAGCGGAGCCAAGTAGCTGTGTACACTCGGCTTGGTCTATGTCGGTGGTGGGAGGAACCGAAGATCTCGGTGGCAAATTTAAAACGAAACCATGCTGCAATTTTGGGGAAGGCTGCAGATGGACAGGGCAAGGCTACAGGGGGACAGTGCAAGGCCGCAGGTGGACAGTGCAAGGCTGCAAGTGGACAGTGGAAAGCTGCATTGATGGGCATTTAAAATGTAAGTTTTTTTCCTTAAACTTGCCTCCTAAACTTGGGGTGCGTATTATACACCGGCGCGTGTTATACTCCGATAAATATGGTATTTTCATAATCCATTATAATCAATTACATTGACTAGTGGTTTTCACCCTATATCCAATCTCCCAGGATGCTGCAAAACCAGGCTCAAAGAATGGGCCCAGTGGGTCTTATGGAACTGGCTGGCTGAATTTGGAAGAGGCAGCCAGCTGAATAGGACCAGATGGCAGTGCAGGATCTGGGCTATGTCACCCAGACAGTGGATTGCAGTATAACAGCGCTGGATTTGCTATAAGGGGGATGCATTTTGAAGCTAACCCTACAATACAGATAAGACAGTGAGGGGAAAACTTGGGGGTAGTCAAGTACCGAATGTCTTTATCATAGTCAATGTGAGCATTAAAGTGATGTACGAGGGGATACTGATAATTATTGAGCCTTATCCAAAAATTGTGTTAGGAAGCAATAAATTGCAAGGTGTACTGGCCAATTTGTCTACATTCAATGGTGAAAAAAATTAACTACGTAGGATTTTAACTTATCTTTCTTTTTCAGGTCCAAAGTGAACTTGGCAGCACCTCCAGAAAAATTCAATGTGGAAGAGCATAGGACCATAATCAGGTTCCTGTTTCTCCAAGGGAAAGGTGCAAAGCAGATCCAGGATGAAATGTCACAAACTTTGGGCAACAGTGGCCCTTCATATCCAACAGTTAAACGTTGGATTTTAAATCGAAAAACTGGCCATTTCGGTGTTGAAAGTGAAAAACCCAGTGGAAGGCCTGTTTCTGCGCCTGAAAATGTGAAAGCCATCCATGACATGATATGCCGAATATCAACCAAAAGTATTGCTACATCTCTGGGAATATCACGTGAGAGTTGGTGCCATTATCCACAACAACTTGGAAATGAGAAAGCAAAGTGGATCACAAAACTTGACAACTGAACAAAAGAGGAAACGTGTGGAGACATCAGTGGCAGTTTGGAACATTTTTGCAAGAAATTAGTCAGATTTCCTGGACAAACTTGTAACTGGTGATGATGAGACATGGATCTACTGTTATGATCCTGAGACAAAGGAATGGTCTAAGGAATGGAGGCACAGTGGTTCCCTCAGACCAAAGAGGTTCCATGTGCAAAGGTCAGTGCAGAAGCAAATGGCAACAGTTTTGTGGGATAAAAAAGGGAGTTCTGCTGGTGTACTACCTTCAAAAGTGTTCATCCATCAATGCAACATTTTACTGTGCTTGTCAATTTGAAGCAAAATATCAAGGAAAAACATTGAGGAAAGATCTCAAAAAGTGTCATCCTGTTGCATGCCTTGTCACAAACTGCAGGTGAAACAATAGCAAAAGTGATCTCCTTAAGCTTTCACGTGATGTCCAACCTGGCTCATTCTGACTATCGCCTGACCTGGCTCCTGACTATCATCTGTTCCTCAATCTCAAAAAACACCTAAAGGGACAACGATTTGGGAGTGTTCCGGAAGCAACTAATGCCATATACACACACAAGTGGTTTTCCCATCGGAATAAACGCTTAAGGTTTCTCTGACGGAATGCCAATGGAATTCTGCTCAAGCTGTTTTGCATACACACGGTCACACCAAAGTCCGACAGTCAAGAACACAGTGACGTACAACATGTACTATGGGACTAGAAAAAGGAAGTTCAATAGCCAGTAGCCAATCGCTTCCGTCTCATACTTGCTTCAGAGCGTGCGTCGTTTTTGGTACATTGGAACAGCATACAGATGAGTGGTTTTCCAGATAGGAATTGGTTCCATTGGAAAAATTTAGAACATGTTCTCTTTCAAGGTCCGTCAAAATTTTCGACGTAAAAAGTCAGATGGGGCATACACACGATCGGAATATACGATGAAAAGATTCCGTCTGACTTTTTCTGTTGGAAATTCCTTGTGTGTACACGGCATTATGCTGCAAATAAGTGGTTACACCAGCAGACGTAAGAATTTTATTTGCAGGGTAGTAATGGTAGGTATTCCATTAAATTTCATATATATACATACACATATTGAATGATAATACAATAGAATTGTGGATGGTTATGAATATGTAACCTATAAACTCACCAATCCACATCAGTAATAATTTAAGTAAAAATTGCATTGTTGCTAAAAAATTCATAAGGGATCCTGTAAATGCATGATTCATATATAGGGAATTGCTTATGGAGTCTTGTAAACACATGATCGATTTAAACACGGCATCTAAATAGCTTAATGTGTTTCGTGGCTTTGTTCCACTCTTCAGGAGCAAGCACATGGTGTTTATCTGCAATAAAATACATAAGTTCCCATATAGTCTGGCATTGTCAAAGGGAGAGGATGAGGAGACCCCCTATATATATATATATATATATATATATAACACACTGCCCGGACTCATCGCATCCCTGTTCAGAAGCTGGGTACAGCCTTTAAGCCGATTTGTAAGTGACTGACCAGCTATCTGTTGTTTGTATGTCTCTCCATTCTAGAGAGGATTATACATTAATAGTTGTATATCTATTTATTAATTTTTCAGTATAGTCTTGCATTTTTCACTCCTGATGATTGGCTACAGGCCAAGAATTGCATAGAGTCTCAGATAAAGGGTGTCAAGACAAGCTGGTTCTTATGATTAATTTTATTTTCTAATATCATGTATTAATTCATGAGGGTAAAGGTGATGGACTGGCCAAGCATATCTCCAGACCTAAACCCTATTGAGCATCTGTGGGGCATCCTTAGACGGAAGGTGGAGGAGTGCAAGGTCTCTAACATCCACCAGCTCCGTAATGTCATCATGGAGAAGTGGAAGAGGACTCCAGTGGCAACCTGTGAAGCTCTGGTGAACTCCATGCCCCAGGGGGTTAAGGCAGTGCTGGAAAATAATGGTGGCCACACAAAATAGACACTTAGAGCCCAATTTGGACTTTTTCACTTAAGGGTATACTCACTTTTGTTGCCAGCGGTTTAGACATTTAATGGCTCTGTTGAGTTATTTTGAGGGGACATCAAATTTACACTGTTATACAACCTGTACACTCACTACATTACATTGTAGCAAAGTGTAATTTCTTCAGTGTTGTCACATGAAAAGATATAATAAAATATATATACAAAAATGTGAGGGGTGTACTCACTTTTGTGAGATACTGTGTAATATATAAATAATTTGCACAGACATACCTCATGCAAAGCCCCAATATTTTCTTTTCTACCTATACTTATATATTAGGAATGGAGGCATGCCTTTTCTAGTTGTGCCAGGTCATACACATTCTCATTTGTCTAGCTATGTATTGAAGGTATGGTACTGAGAGCTAGGAGCCCATCAGAGACATCATTTCCTGGGAACTGTGGCAGTGTGGTCCCCGCATCCAATTTGCATGTTAGGAGATTGCGACCTGCTCTCAAAGGAGCCGGTTCACACATCTTTGGGGCGGCTCCGGTGAAAATTGCACAGGATTTCTGTGCATCTTTTGGTCCATTTCAGGTCCAAATTCCGCCAAAAATTTGCACTGAAATCGGGCCTGAAACGATGAGCCGCTCTGTACTGCGGTGTGAACCCAGCCTAAATGAAAAGATGATTGCAATCCTTAACCACAAACTACTTACATTTAAGTGAATTTGGAACCCCTGGATTGAACATTACCTACATAGGCTTGGTTCACACCTATGCATTTGATACATTTCTGTAGTGCATTTTGTGTTTTTGCACATGCGTTTTTGATGCATTTTTCACACACTTTTTGATGAATTTTGCATTTTTTATGCTTGCATTTTTGGGTGAATGAAAAAATGCAAAACGCAAATCACTGCAAAAACGCACAACATGCTTTTTTGCAGCTTCTCCATTGAAGTCTATTGAACCAAAAATGCACTGCTTTTAAAAAAAAAAGTCCCTGATCTTTTCCAAAAACACAGTGGCTAAAAAAAGCATGTTAAATGGACTGTAGTGCATTTTTGCAAAAAGCAATAAAAAAATGCATAGGTGTGAACTGAGCCTTAGGGACTTTGCAGGTTGGTATGCAATATAGCAGCCTATATAGCATCCCTCTTGACCCATCAAACTACTCAGTCTATCCCATTCAGCCAGAGCTCTGCCCAGTAGTTTTTGCTAGACTACTCAAACTGCCCTATTCTATTCTCCACAAAAAAGAGCATATTTATTCTGTCCTAAGATAACACCTAGGGGGGCTAATTAGACTCCTTGAAATAACACAAGAATTTAACTCAAGACATAGGACAGATCTGAAATTCTGACACAATCAACAGCTATCAAACAGGGGGATTAATTCTTGTTGTGGCATGTGTGTACCCCCATCCGTTGCCTTTGCAACTTAAGGGGGGAACAGTTGGGGGAGGTAAAAACAGAGCTCAACTGAGTGTTTTCCCTACCCCTAACCAGTGTAAGTGAGCTTGTATAATGTGAAAGATGCTGTTATGCTGGGTAAATAGATAAATAACATGTCATGCTTTAAAAAATTGGAATGGCTTGTGCGGCGCTTTCATTTTACATTTTTTTCCATTTATTTTACTTTCCATTTTGTATTTATTTTGATCACTTTTATACCTATTACAAGGAATGTAAACATTCCTTGTAATAGAAAAAAGCATGGCAGGTCCTCTGAGAGATCTGGGGTCAAAAAGACACCAGATCTCTCACTTACCTTTAAAAGCAAAAGAGAAAAAAGAAAAAAAAAAAGGTTTATACCCGAGAACAGAAAGGGACTTCAGAGGTTGCTCTGGTCCTCCAAGTGCATAGAGCCATCTTGCCCTCACTTGACTTCCTGCCCAGCAAACAGCTGCACTGGATTGCTTCTGGGTTTACCGATTGCTCAGATAAGCTTGGAAATGACGATCCTGCAGCGAATCTGCTCACAGGCCACTTTTATCTTGTAGAGAATTGCCAACCGTAAATAACAATACCGGGGTTATGGCAGTTAGCTGCAGCCATAACACCGGTATTTAACGTCATATAATGACATATTTACTGTGGGCAAGTGGTTTTAAAAATATATTCATTAATACAGAGTAGAAATAATTTGTGTCTTTTATATCTGCCTAGAGTTTAGCTTTAACACGTATTTCCATTTTGCAGTCAAATTTGAGAAAACTCCACTATGTTTGGTATGTGTTCCCATTTACACAGCAAGCCTAAAACAATTGAAAAAATATATACATTTCTTACCTTTTATGCTAGCTATACATGGATTGAAACTTGGCCGGTTGAGCAGGGACTAGCTGAATTTCGATCCATGAATGGGCACTGTGGTTGTACAGAAGTCAATAAACCAATAAACTTCTGTACAACCATCCTGTTGGATTTTCCATGCTTGGTCAGTGTTGCAGGCTGATCAGTGTATTCTGATGGCGGGGAAGTTTCCCTGCTGTCCAAAAACAGTGACATATTGGGGAGGATTCGTCCATACACATTGAATTTATGGTTGGGGAATCAGGTCAGTTTTTTTTTGTTCAATACACTGGTTAAATTAAAAGACTGACTCATCTATGGTCTGCTTTAGGTGTTTCTGAGGAGAAGGTGTCGTGGCTGATTCTAAGAATTTCTGGACAATCTCAAGTGTCCTTGTTCCCACACTATCCCTCATTAACATATGATGCAGGAGGACGGTTTCAAAATTTTTAATCCTTTGTTAGGACAGTGTTCAAATCTAGTTTTCATTTGCTAATGAACTGCGAACACAGTACAGATAGGGTGAATTATGTTAAACATTACTCTACAACCACCGTCTAAACATTACAAAAGCAAGGAGAGCAATTTTTAAGCTAGTAAAAGCCTATTGAAAAATGACGGCTGGGCAGAGCTTTTCTCATTTGGGTTGGCGCCATCTGTCACCTTTTAAAAAAAATATTATTGATGACTATGCACTGCACTCACAGTATGTAAAAGATTTTTTTTTTAAAACTCTTTTTAAATTTATTCATTTTCCCCAAAATTGTGACAAAAAAACAACTTTAAAAAATGTGCCATGTCTCTTACTAAATACCTTGGGCTGTCTATTTTCCAAAAAGGGGCCATTTGGGGGGATATTTGTACTGTTCAGGCGTTTTTGGGGCTCAAGAAATGATAGACCATCAGTACATCAGGAATGATCAATTTTCAGATATTTAGACCATAGTTTGTGGACTCTAACTTTCCTACAGACTAAATAATAAACACTGCTTATGGTTATTATCACCAAAGAAATGGCGCTGAATGCATTTTGGCCTAAATTTATAAAGAAAGATTATTTATTTGTAACATTTTATAACAAATAAAATTTTTTTTTTTTCAAAATTGTCTTTTTGTTTATTTAGTTAAAAAAATAAAAAAAACACAGCGGTGATTAAATACCACAGAAAGAAAGCTCTATTTGTGTGGAAAAAAATTAAATTTCATTTGCATACAGTGTTGCATGACTGGGCAATTGTCATTCAACGTAAAACAGCACTGAAAGATCAAAATTGGCTTGGGGAGGAAGGGGGTGAAAGAGCCAGATCTTGAAGGGGTTAAAAATAGTAACCAGCTATTTTTTTTTTTAAAGTTATGCTCTCGTTCTGGGTGGACGTCATATGATGGCCTCCCAGAACAACCGATCTTGCGTGCAGCAATCGCGCTGTATTGCTAGGACACGGCATGACCTCGATCTGTGTAAAGAGCCACATGTGATCGGCTGTGTCCAATCACAGCCGGTCACATGTAAACACGGAGATGCCGGTAATGGGCGCTTCTCTTCTCACACTGACAGAGTGTGAGGAGAGGAGAGCCGATCAGCGGCATCTCCTCACAGAGGACAGCTAGGTATGTAATCAGTGCCCGGATTACAATTCAGTGCCAGCAATGATTGCCCACCACTGCCAGCAATCAGTGCCAACCAGTGCCCACAATTGCCACCAATCAGTGCCCATTAGTGATGACAGTCAGTGCTGGCTATTAGTGCTGCCCATCAATGCCCTCATCAGTGGCCAAAATTTTCCAAATTTTTGGTCTTTTTTGTTTTTAGGAAAAAAAACAAAAAAAAAACAGGAGTGATTAAATAATACCACCAAAAGAAACTGATTTGTGTGAAGAAAATGATAACAATTTCACATGGTTACAGTGTTTCATGACCGTACAATTGTCACTGAAAGTGTGACAGCGCTGAAAGCTGAAAAATGGCATGGACAGGAAGGAGGTCTGTGCCCTGTATTGAGGTGGTTAAATAAGTTTTCAGTATAGTAAGTTTTATTTTAAAAAAGGGACCCTAAAATGTTTCAGTATATTGAATAATTAGTATATATAATTATTATATTAAATTGAATAATTCTAATTATTTAGAGAGAGGAATAGTACTTGCCTCATCCCACAAACTTTCACAACTTTGCAGTTCAGACGAAAAATCTTGCACAAGGCTTCAGGCTGCGAAAGAGGCATTTCATAACAAACATCTTGCTACCCACTGTGTAGAAAACGGAAAATTGTATCAAATACTTACCGTCATTTTCCTTTCTTGACGCCAAATCATGGCAGCATGCTAGTGATAGAGCTCAGCCAATGGGTTGATATTTGGAGCTCTGTATCTTTTTAAATTTCCAGCACAGGGTACACACCCGTTGTGGGCTGCCCTGTGGTTCTGCAATGACTGGCCGCACTGAGTTCATTAAAGGCTGCCGCCTGGTCTCTACTAAGTCAGGTATCTGGGTTTCAGGCAGCCTAAAATCTGGGCACCCGACTCCAAACCTGGACTGTCCAGGTGAAACCCAGATGGGTGGCAAACCTACAGGTATGTGATCTCGGTCATTACATTTTAGTTGATTAAATCTACTATAGATTTAGTTGACTAAAACTAGACTAAAACTAAAACAATTCAGATGACTAAAATGAAATGGCATTTTAGTCAAACTAAATTTAAATGAAAATTTGCGGTTAAAATTAAGACTGGTATAGAAAAATTAATAAAAAAAAGGCAAGAAAAACAAAGGATACTGAAAATGTTCGTAGCAGTAAATCAGCCAGTTCTACATAAATTCAACAGATAAAATAAATTTAGCCACATCATCCCGGAGCAATCCACTCCCTGTTTAGAGGGGGGCATAAAACAATTAGACTTGGGCCTCATGCACAAAGGGCATTAGAAAACCCATGTCAGGAATAAGCGGCTGTAAAAACATACTTTTAGTAGCTTTTTACATCGGTGTTAATGCAGGTTTAGCCACGCTAGCTTTTAGCAGAGTTCCTCTGCCTGTATTCAAAATCAATGGTTCCCTAGGAAAGTCCATTGATTTGAATAGAAGTCGCAGCTGACATCGGATCATGATAATCCCTCGCCAAAAAACAAACAAAAATAAAACTGGTGTGGGGCTCCCCCAAAATCCATACCAGACCCTTATCAGAGCACACAGCCCAGCAGGTCAGGAAAAGGAGAAACAATCGAGCGCCCCCACCCTGTCCTGGACCATACTAGGTCACATGCCATCAACATGGGGGGGTGGCTGTTGCTTTGGGGCAGGGGGGCCCGCGCCCCCCCACCCCAAAGCACCCTGTTCCCATGTTGATTGGTAGGAGGGCCTCTTCCCGAAACAACCCTGGCCGCTGGTTGTCAGGGTCTGTGGGTGGGGGGCCTCTTCCTTCTTATTTCTTCTCCCTCAGGCAATGTCTATAGCCTGGTTATTCTCCCTCCACTGATAGATTCATAGTTAGTAAGGTTGAACAAAGACACCAGTCCATCCAGTTCAACCTGAGTGAGTGTCTACAATTGTCCCTATCCCTGTACATTGCACACTTACATTGGTCCCTACCCTCAAGGAGCCTACAATCCAAGGTCCTCATTCATATACTAGGGCCAATTTTGGACAGAAGCCAATTAACCTACCTGCATGTCTTTGGATTGTGGGAGGAAACCGGAATACCCGGAGGAAACCCACGCAGACACAGGGAGAACATGCAAACTCCAGGCAGGTAGTGTCGTGGTTGGGATTCGAACCAGCAACCCTTCTTACTGCTACGCGAGAGTGCTAACCATTACACCACTGTGCTGCCCCTACCACTGCCAGTTTTCTGCTCTCTGCTATGTTTTTCCTCTGTTCTTCCTCCAATGTTCTCTCAACGCTCTCTCCCGCTGTAATGCTAGGGCTACCATGTGCCACTACTTATATAGCCATGGACGGGGCCGCTCGGTGATGTCATCGGGAGGCGACACCCCTTTGTGACATCACCACCTAGGCATTATGGGGCAGTGTCAGAAGGGGGCGAGGCCTTCGGATTACGTCACCGGGTGGCCCCACCCCATGGCTATATAAGCAACGGCACACAGCAGCCCTAGCATTACAGTGGGAGAGAGTGTTGAGAGAACATCGGAGGAAGAATAGAGGGAGAAGGCAGAAGAGAGAGGAGACCCAGCAGAGGCAGAAGACAGCAGAGACAGGAGAACCGGTCGAGGGAGAAGACAGCGAAGCGAAGGAGAACGGCAGCGGAATAAGACATCAGTGGAGGGAGATGAACCTGAGGATGAAGACATCACCGAAGGGAGAAGAAGTCGGAAGAAGAGACGCCTGAGTTGCTTAAATAAATAAAAAACTTTGTCAAAAACCTGAGTACTGTTTTTTTAATTTTGACTCTTTTTTGGGGGTGAATGGGTTGGAGTACAATGTACCCCAATACTCATTAACATAGGATGGGGGGGCCGGGATATGGGGGCCCCCTTGTTAAAGGGGCTTCCCGATTTTGATCAGCCCCCTACCCGCAGACCCCCGAGAACCATTGGCCAGGGTTGTCAGGAAGAGGCCCTTGTCCCCATCAACATGGGAACAAGGTGCTTTGGGATGGAGAGGTGCAGGCACTCACCCCCCAATGTTGAGGGCATGTGGCCTGTTATGGTCTGGGGGGTGCCTTCCCCCCTCACCTTTTTATGACCTGCGGGGCTGCATGCTCAGATAAGAGTCTGGTATGGATTTTAGGGGGTACCCCAGAAATGTATTTTTTTTTCATTTTGGCAAGGGGTTCCCCTTCAAGATCCTCAGCACACAAGCCACATCGCAAGTCAGATCATCATGATCCGATTTCTGGTGCGGCTTCTATTCAAATTAATGGGCTCTCATAGGGAACCATTGATTTTGACATAAAAAAAACACTTCTTAACACAGCTGTCCAGCGTTACGCCCCATTTAGCAGCTTTTACCACTGTCAGACATTTTTACAGCTCTAACACTGGTCTTCAGAATGCGCTGGCCCTGGGGGTTTTTTTGCAGCTTGAAAACGCCTATGCCACTTACAGCTCCTAAAAGCCTGTGTGTGCATGAGGCCATAGAACAACATGGAGCGGCATTTTTAAGCTGCAAAAAAATGTATAAAAGCAGCTGTAAAAACACCCTATGTGCATGAGGCCTTATGTGTGAAGGGGTGTAAATGTAAAAATGTTACTCCAATTGGAGATTTTATTTTTAGGTATTTAGAACATTTGAAAAGTGTTGCTTTCTAAGCAATAGTTTGGTATTTGGGGCTCTGAATCTTTGAATTTTCACAGTAAAATCATACCGTATTGTAAGATATCAGAGGGGGGTGAGTATTACACATCTGCATTATAAACGTGTTGGTCCAATGGGAGATTTTTTTTCTGACCCATTTAGAAATAGTGCAAAAATGGCAGTTTGTCGCCAATGGGTTCATATTTGGGGCTCTGTATCTTTAAATTTCCACAGTAAATCATACTATATTGCAATATATCATAGAGGGGGTGTATATGACACATCTGCAATGTAAACGTATTGGTCCAATGGGAGATTTTGTTTAAAACCCATTTAGTAGTGCAAAAATGTCAGTTTGTAGCCAATGAGTTCATATGTGGGGCTCTGTATCTTTAAATTTGCACAGTAACATACTGTATTGTAAATGTTAGAGGGTGATGTATGTGTGACAACTCTGTGTAATTATTTTATATGTTATATTATATTAGATTTAGTTTTTCTGTGTTGAATATTTAACCAAAAAAACTTGTCTGATAGCAAGACCACTGATTTGCAACTGTCTGATGGCTTGACTCCAGTGACAAACGAAGGCTAAAGACGCACTTCACTGAGCTCTGTGCTCTCCCGACTCCCGCAGGCTATTGTACAGCTCACTAACCGCCACAATACTCATGTCATATTGTAAAGCGCTGCGCAAACTGTTGGCGCTATATAAATCCTGAATAATAATAATAATAATGTCAGCATCTGCCTCTCAAGCCGCTAACCCTGCTGATCTACAGCAGGGTTCCATAAAATTCAGAGATATCTGCTCCACCAAGCCCCACTGGAATCCCCTCCCGGGAAGGACAAGATGGCATAGAGTTGGACCCGCTCAGGGTCCGGTCCAGCTCCTCTATCCCTGCAGCTTCTACTGCATGCCCTGACACAGCAGATCTAAGTGACATGCCCATGGAGTCCTCGGCTTCTACAGCCCAGCCAGTGCTCCCATTGGCTGCTCCTATGAAGGATGGCTCGGCTGCAGCTTCCTTATCAGCTTCAGGGGTATCCTCTGGCTCTGTAACCACAGCCCTCGTCTCTGCCTTACGTGCTGTCTTCGAGTCATGGGTCTCCAAGATGGAATCCTCTCTCCACAAAGAAATTGAAGCCTTAAAGTAACAGGTCTCAGCTTCAGAAACTGTTGTCTCAGCTATCCCTCTTACTCAAGAGGACTATGCTGCTAGAATCCTGGCTTTAGAAAAGACATTCGTCACCCACCTCCATCACCTCTGCCAACACCAGCTCCGCATTGATGATGGCAAGAACAGGAGCCGCCGGAACAACATCTGGTTCCAAAGTATCCCAGAAACAACGGCAGGTAATGACTTAAGACCAACGGTCATTGCCATACTCAAAGTGTTAGGCAAAGACACTAACTTACCCATTGAATAGGACAGAGTCCATAGAGTTGGAGGACCTTAAAAGGGACAGTGCTGATTGTCCCAGAGACGTGCTTTGTCGGGTCCACTACTATACGCTGAAGGAAGAAATAATGCTTAAAGCATGGTGACTGGGTCCAGTGGACTTTGACGGTTCTTCTATCCATCTGTAACCGGACCTCTCGAGATGCACTCTGTACATGCGTTGAGTAGTTTATCCTCTGCTCGACTTGATCCGTCAAGTGGATGCTACTTATACCTGGGGCTAGCCCTTCAACATCAAAGTGACCAAAGGGGACCATAACTACGTCTTGTCAGATCTAGATCAACTTCCTGAATTCTTCCAGTTCCTCGATCAGGATCCTATTGTCCTGAATTGGCTTGATTGATCCCCCTGATGATCGGTCGATAGACAATGCTCCTCCTCCTCAACAAAGCCACCGAACCAGGTCCAGATCCATGTACACTGAAGAAAGACTTTGCCAACCTCTGTCGTCAGAGGCCTGACATATCCTTTTCACCTGGTATCTCCTTATGTTGCTATAAGCTTTCCTCCTCCCACTTCCTATTGTCAGGCCTACAGAGACATCCTCTACTCAGGTTTGCCCTTGGGGCCATTTATCATTGAAGGTGATATTTTTCCTTCTCCTTAGTTTATTATAGACTTTCATGGTACGGGCAATTGTCCAATCCCATACATCCTCAACCATCCTGGATTTTCCCACGATTTGTGGTAAGTCTCGGGGTCCTGCGGGTCTGGGCTGGAGTCCCGGATCCAAGTGCCGGAACAAGCTCCGATACTGGGCTCCACTCAGTGGGAGTATCTTCACTGCAGCTAGCCCCCTCTCCAGCGTCCTGGCAACCAATGACAGCAGCAGGTGCACTGTGGAGAAAAGTACCTCCATGCAGAGTGGCTCTCCCCCCCAGACCTGCCTCGACTTCTGGCTTGAAGTTCTTCCTGTAAGTAAGAGCGGGGCCGGCACTAATGGTAGACAGGTTCCCTGGAGGCAGTGGCATTGCTGGTAGTGGATGCAGCCTATCATCCCCCACTTGTTCTGCTATGGCCACACTAAACAAATATTCGGATTGCTTTTCAGAGAGCATTTGGCAGGTGATAAAGAGGTGTTGTATCGCCTCTTCAACTCCTGCTTTAACCACTTCAACCCCACATTAGCATGCTGCAACTGTGTGCATTACACACAGCTGTGGGGCACTTGCTGAGCAGCGTCATTCACTTGAATGGGTGAAATTCAACAGAGGGTATAATTAATGCCGCAACTGTGAAGCAAAGCATTGTGGATATAGTATGTATACACCTGCATGTGCTTGCCTCTGTAGCTAAAGGGGGTAGTGGTAGAGGCACAGAGGGGAGTTCCCAGATTATCCCTTCCCGGCCAGCATAATTTAAGCACACCCACTTTTTGCCATGGCACGCTACGCTTGCCACAGGTCAATCTCGCCCCTAAATGTCCCTCGTTCTCAACTTCAAAAGTTGGGAGGTACGCCATTCTCTGGTTGCAATAACTCTGGGGTGGAGGGTGGAGGGGAGTTTTACGTGGGGGGTTCTAATTTGCATGTTGTCTCAGCCTTACTTGGACTCCAACCGCCTAGCCGTTCTAAAATATCCCCCCCCCCTTACCTCATAATGGCTGGGAGTTAGAAACTTACTGGTTTTGTAGTCTGATCTTTAGGGTTCTCCCCCTACACATACAATCCGTCTTGCCTTTTGGCATGATAATAGGCACCAGCGGCCTGGGTTTGAGTGAGACCCTTTGGTATTTTGCTGAGAAATTCTCATTATCATAAGTAGTATGATGCTGATTTTTATTTTATTTTTTGCTTGGCGCATTAGACATTGAGCCACTGAATATCATGGTTGGCAGCCTACTTTACTATTCTATTCCTGGCTGTGTCCTCCTGGAGAATTGTGTCATCAGTTGTGCCCTTACTATGCTAAAGAATGGCAGATTTCATTATATTAAACCTTGCAGTTTTCTTATATAGCTTAATGTGGTATGAGGCGTACTCCGTTACTTGCCCCGCCTGCTATGCTGCCGGGATCACATCTGTCATGGATCTGCTACTTAGGGGTTAAAATAATGCAGACTAATTTCAGTGATTGGCAACAGGCTACCTTATTTAAACACCTCAGCAGCACTGCGTCTTTGCTGTCTGATCTGCAGCTCATACCTGTTCCCGTGACTTTCTGTTCCTGTGGTCCGATCTGTTTCCTGTGTTTGACCCAGCTTGTTTGACTACAATTGATCTCGGTTATCCTGACCCTGGCCTGCCTTGTAACCACACTCAGCTCTACACTGCTTGATATCCTGTTGCCGAACTTTGCTTGTATCCTGACCATTCTCTGCTTGTCGTCTATATCTACATCTGATCATCTGTTACCAAACCCGGCTTGTCTGACTATGTATTCAGTGTCTCCCCAGCTTACTAGCCTGCTTCATATTTCCTGCTGCACCAGCTGAACTGACAAGACCAAAGACGAACCAGGCACCCATACACCGTCAGGCTCTTGCAGCCACTGTTGCAACACCGGTGGCCCTTGAGCCGGGGATGTACGAGACAGCCTTCCCACTGCACGTCAGGCTCATCCGGCAGGTACGTAACAACATCTCAGATTGTTCACACTTTGACCTCACTCCCTAAGTAGCATAGGCACGGTTAGTGTCTGATTTGCAATATATTTCACACAGTGCTTTGCTCCCGCTGGCACTTTAGAGTTCTTTTTGAGACATTCTTAATAGAGTGACTCCATCTTTCTCTATTCTTAATTCCTGAATCTTCCTCTTCTCTTCCCTATTTTTCCCCCTTTTCCTATTCTTTTCTCTTGTACAATACTCCATGATGGTCCACACAATTGTTTCTCGCCTAAAGCTAAAACTCTGCTCGTACAATGTTAATAGCCTCGATAACATCTCTAAACGCAGACAAATTCTCTACCAATAACATAAACAAAGGGCAGATGTGCTCCTCCTTCAGGGGGCACATTTTCAATCTGAACAGACTCCTTCCTGCTCCAACAGATATTATAATAGATGGTTTCATAGTACAAACCCTATTCAAAAATCTAAAGGTGTATCTATTGCTATCCATAAAGCACTTCCTGTGGAATAGCTTGATTCTATGGCCGACCCCCAAGGGAGGTATGTATTTGTGAAATTTACCTTGTGAGGTTCTAAATTTACAATAGCCAATATCTATCTACCCAACACCAACCAGGTCAGAATGGTGTTGCGGTTCTTGGAAGAATTGTCAGTATTGTAAAAGTATTGTTTTATGGACAGGAAACTCATCATGGGAGGCGATTTCAACTTGTCTTTAGACCCACTACTGAATTTCTCCACTTCGAGGTCCAGTGCTTCTTTCTCTAAACTGCAAGCCCTGATGAATAGGGCGTTTTACGACATGCACTTGATAGATGTCTGGAGGGTTCTATACCCCAAGTCTCGGAACTATGCCTACTACTCTCCTGTTCACCATTAATACAGTCGTTATTCCCAAATAAGCTGCGCTATACTGATCCGATAAATGCTATGTGAAGCAAATGAGTGAATAAATAAAGCATGAAATCAAAAAATATTAACAAAGTGCAGACAGGGAAATGCATATACTAATGTTCAAATATTAGTCCATCATCCCATCAACAAAAAACGTTTTGCTTGTAATCTCCAACGTGTTTTAAACACACCACACCGATATAGGAAAAGTGTCATCAGAGTTTGCAGGAAAAAAGAGGACTTCCACCACCAACACTACTGCCGCTTACCAGCTACACTGATCCCATCTCAGAGACCAGATATCGCCAAATCAAAAACGCTTCCTCTGAGTCAGGACTGCATGGAGGGTGTATCCTCTTTAAGCGCTTGGTTCAAATGGTTAGAAGAATCCTACGGCCACACCGCTTATTCCAATGGTTAGAAAAATCCTACGGCCACACCGCTCATTGCCCAGCACATATAATAACGAAAGGAATCGCCATAGTGTGATATAGTCACGAAATTTAATATAATAAAAAAGATTGCACTTACATCAAGTAGAAAAAACTTTGCTTTGTAAAACAAACAAATTCGCCGGCCGGCTTAGTAACGCTGCCCGTCGCTTCCGGGTCCAGCGTAGATCGCGGTGACGTCAGTACGTCGCTCCTCCCTACGCCGTTTCGTTATAGGTAACGTCTTCCAGGGGCACAGGCGGCGTACTGACTCACCGCATTAAATAGCACTGTGTACAATTAACTCCGCCCCGCTCTGAGCTTCCATTGACCATGTCAGTTAAGGGCAAGATTCCCTATAATGTGGGCGGAAATGAGATCACTTCCGCCACATGTGATCAGCTGTAATGAGATCACTTCCGCCCCATGTGATCAGCTGTAATGAGATCACTTCCGCCCCATGTGATCAGCTGTAATGAGATCACTTCCGCCACATGTGATCAGCTGTAATGAGATCACTTCCGCCACATGTGATCAGCTATATTGTAAACAACATCGGCCATATTAAATCTAAAAGTAACCATATTAGATCTGGGCAAAAATTACTTTATATCAAACCGAACGCCAGGATATGCATTGACCTTGCGGCCAGCACATTCAAATCAATAGGCATATCGGAGCAAGGGAAAATAATTAATTAATTTGAGACAAAAAAGACAATATATAAATTATCTAAAAAATAAAATGAAAATTATTTTAAAAGACAAAAATATATATCTAAAAAATATAAAAAAAAAATTATAAAATAAGGGAAAAAAAGGTTTAATTCCCTTACATTATTATTTCTACCTATAGGATTACCAGCCACTATTCTACACATTTCTGAGGGGAACCTATAAAAAATATAGAAAATATATAAGGACCCCATTTAATTCAAATGGATCATATATGGTATGTCAGAAACCTTTCTTTTAAGATTGTTTATTGGTGGGCTATTTATGTAAATTGCCACCCCACAAATAATAATAACAAACGTTAATCTGCCATCATAATAGTGGGGCTCTCTAAAGACACCTCAAGAGAAAATTCATTTTATTAGAAAAAATAGTAAAAATAGTAAAAATAAATGGAGAGCAAAATTCATGTTACTGGGTCATAGAGAAACTCACAGTGGGTTCACAGCTTATCTTATCACCTGCCATCTAACTATTATCAATAAAAGCGTTAACATCCACTTCCACATTAAGGCCATAAGGAGTATAACAACGTACCCTATGTATCCAAGTCATTTCCAACTTGGATAATTCTCTTACCAGAGAGCTTCCCCTCCAATGAGCACTGTATTTATCTATTCCCAAGAACAACGTGTTAGCTGGGTTGCGATTATGATGAATAGCATAATGTTTTGACACTGAGTGAAATCTGAACCCGTTTCTTATATTGGTTAGATGTTCACCCAAACGCACCTGCATGGTGCGTTTGGTCCTACCTATATATTGGAACCCACAGGGACATTGTAAGAGATACACCACCCCCGTGGAACTACATGTGATGAACGGTTCGATTATGTGTTCCCTAGATGTACTTGTAGAAATGAAAGATTCAGTTTTCCTCTGTTTATTTTTGTTTAGTGCGCAAATTTGGCATTTGCGACACTGATGATATCCTGACATGTTCTGGAAAAAAGATATCTCTTTAGTGGGCGGATCTACAGCATTCGGAGCAATTCTATCTCGGAGCGTATTGACTACTTCTTGATAGATCAGTTACTTGGACTGGTCCCCGGAATATGATATTGAACCGATGGTTTGGTCTGACCACTCGCCAGTTTTTCTGACACTTTTGGTACTGTCAGTGCTGGCTTAGCCCTTCCTTCTATGGGCTGGCTGCTCAGCTGTCAGCTAATTGCCAGCTCCCATCTCTCTCCACATTTACCAGCTGTTCCTTATCCAGCTCGTCTGACCTGCCTACTTAAAGCTGTCCAGCTCATTTCATATCTGCCTTCGCCTTGTTCACATTACAAGAAACCATCTCCTGCGGTTCTGTTCAAAGACTGGATTGCTGACATCCCTTCTGACTCCTTATCCTGCTTGCTGTTGCTCTACTTGGATCCCTGACTTGTGGCCTGGCTGATTACCCGATCTGGTTATTGAACTCTGGACTGGCTGACTACTCGATCCGGTTACTGGACTCTGGCTATGCTTTGACTACGTCTTCTCTATTCACCTTTTTATTTTTATTTAATAAACAAGTGTGATTTAATTGTACTTCTGTTTCAGTATGATTCATGGTTTCTGACAGGTACCTTCTGTTCCCTTGAAGGAGTGGAAGTGGCGACTGAACGACACACTTATGCAAAACCCTGAATGTGTCACCTGTATTTCAGAGACTATATCCAACTTCCTCTCAGATCACGCTATGGACTCTACCTCACTCCCCATTTAATGGGAAGCGTCGAAAGCCATCTTACAAGGGGCCTTTATCCAGATAGGCACACGCATGAAAAAAATGGGCTTCAATTGCCTCTGCGTTAAAAAACCTCAAGAATTTAGAGACCGTGCACAAGTATTCCCCTACAGTTGAAACTCTCAGTAGTTACTTTGGCCTGCTATATAGGAATCGTCAGCCTGTACTTTTGCTGATAAGCTAGAGCTGCATCAATACAAGTTTTGAGACAGATGTGGTAGGCCGCCAGCCCGTACCCTTCATCCAAAACATTCTTCCACTTTCATAATGCATATACAGAGCCCCCATGGTGATGTTCTCTTCTCGTCCTCAGAGATATCCCTGGCATCAGGGATTTTTACCAGTCCCTCTATGATATTCCACTTCCAACCTAAACACAAGCTAAACTTTGTGTTGGAAAAGGAAATTATGTCTTATATTGAAGAAACTGCTCTTCCTACTTTTAGATGCTGATACGATTGAGACCCTGGAGAATCCCATCTCTGAGGACGAGGTGGCCAAGACTATTGCAAGCACTTCCACTGGGAAAAACCCAGGCTCTGACAATTTTAATGCCGACATTTTTTTAAGCACTTTGCCTCCTTTTTTAACTCCTTTCTTGGCCAAAATATTCAACTCTCTGACAGAGGATGCCTTATTAGGATGAAATGTCGGGACGGGCTCTGTTGATGCCATTGTGTTACTTGGTTTTATCCATATGCTTTTAATATCTTCTCAAGTGTGAGTGACCATTTTATCCTTTTTTCAATAAATGTTTTACGTTTAAAATGGAATCACACTATGTAGCCCCATTTTTCTCCTTTTGCCATATGTCATATTGAGAAGAACCGCTTATGAATTTCAGTCATTATACCTGTGGTGGATACTTATTGATGTCACTACTTTAACGGATTCCTACCAGATTGGTCTATATTGGAAGTTGTGGTTGCTGTACCTTTCCTTGGGTGTGTTACGCCAAAAGCTTGGTTGACCCATTAGGCATACGCCTAGCTGGGTTCAACCTGTCTTTTAAGCCTCTTTCCTTACGGTGGTGGATTATCTACAGACAATCATTTCACCCAGATTCACAGTCACATTATTCTTTGCCACTTTGGACTATATGCACTTTATATGCACTAAAACTGTTTGCTTACATTTTTAATTATTGTTGGGCAATCTTAATTTTTTGTGTATTTATCTGCACATTTATATATTGTATCAATTTTTATTGGAAATAATCTCATTGTTTATTTAATTTTTCATCAGCGCTGCACTATATTACTTTAGAGGGTTGTAGGTTCCCTACACAAACACTTGAGGCACATACAGTATCTCTCTCATTCCCAAACCGGTTAAGGACCCCTCTAATTGTACAAGCGATAGGCCAATATGTGATTGGCGCTGACTTGAAGATCTTCATCAAGGTACTTGCCAATAGACTACAGTTACTATTGCCCCGCTTGATCAGGTCGGTTTTGTGAGTGGTGAGAGGCCAGGCACAACACTCTGCAAACCCTCCTGCCGACGGATTATGCTTGCACTTACAATGTTCCCCCGTGGCTTCTTACAGTTGACGCAGAAAAAGCGTTTGAGCGGGTTAGTTGGCAGTTCCTTCATTTATCCTTACAACAGACAGGCTTGGGCCTCCATATGGTCTCGAGAATAATGTCTCTTTAATCATCACCTATGGCCAGGAACAGAATTAACAATTCTCTATCTCCTATGTTTTCTATTCACAACAAGGATGCCCCTTATAACCCCTCCTCTTTGTTATTACAATGGAACATCTAGCAGTGGCCTTACGCCAACGTAGCTGTAAGCGGCATCTCGGTGGGTCCCCTTGAAAATGAACTAGTCCTCTTTGCAGATGATCTGCTATTTGTCATGCAACCTCTAACCTCCCTTCTCTTGATTTTGGCGGAATTTAAAAGATTTGACAGTAGATTTGTGTCAGTAACTTTAAGGTGAACTATAATAAGTCAGAATTTTTAAATATTTCCTTCCCACCAGCAGTCCGAAAATGAATTTCAACCTCTTTCCTCTTCAAAACTGGATCTACCTCTATCCGCTACTTGGGGATACAGATACCATCAGAGGCATCCCAAGTTTTCTCCTTAAAATTTTCTCCCACTCCTTCATAAAACTAAAGCAGACCTATTGATATATAGTACCAAGAGACTTTTGTGGCTCGGTAGAATCAACGTATTGAAAATGGATGTCCTCCTTCATTTTCTGTACCTTTTACCAAATGCTCCCTATCCATCTTCCTACCTCATACCTCTGGTCTTTGGGTAAAGTGTCCTAGAATTTCGATTTGCAACTTTCTCTCTCAAAACATCAGGGAGTCCCTGATCTAGACCCTATATCACAAAGCTGCAGCCTTCACACGAATCCTGGATTGGTTCCACCACCAGTCCTCTAAGTTATGGGTCCAGTTGGAGGGCCACTTGAACCAAATTGATATCCAAGCTTTTCCTTGGACCTTACGAATCAACCGGCTTGGGCTCTCAACCCTTCATGATCTCACTCAACAGACAATTCACTTATGGAATCGTACAAATTCTGCTCTTCATCCATCACCCTCTACAGGCCCCCCGACCTCTTTTTGGGGACCCCGACTTTCCCACCAGCTCTTCACACACTGAGGTTTGGGAACTAGAACTTCCAAGATCATAGGAGACTAGCTCAAATTCTTCGGGCTTCTTTAACGACGGCAATCGCCTTTGTGACACCAGTAAGTAGTTTACTTCAATGTCTACAGCGTCGCCCTATCATATATACGCTCTTTTCCCTCTCCCCTTTCAGAGTTGCAAGCTAACCCAACAGAAGTCGAATCTCTGCTTCTACAAGATGAACCCCCGTCACATGCTGTCTCCCAGCTATACTCATCACTCCTGTCCAGATCTACCCTCTAACAGGGCTGGGCTCAGCCCTTCCTTCTCTGAGCTGGCCGTTCAGCTGTTGGTTAATTGCCAGCTCCTATCTCTCCACAGTGACTCACCTGTTGAGGATATCCTGCTCGTCAGTCCTGCTTACTTAAGCTGTCCAGCCCAGATGATCTCTGCCTTCGCCTGTTCCTTCTGGCTCCAGATCCTGCTCGCTGTTCCACTATGCTGATTCCTGGCTTCCTAACTTTCTGGATTGTCTGACTATCCATTCCTATTACTGAACTTTGGCTATGTTTTGACTACGTTTGTTCTATTTACTTTTGTCCTTAAACAAGTGTGATTTACCTGTACGTCTGTCTTTTTCTGATTCATGGTTTCTAAAAGTATGCGAAGGCCATGAATTCAGAAGATGCAGTCAATCCACTTGGTAATATTTTTTCCATATTGGATGAGTCGCATGGCTCACTTGGAATCTCCAACTGTGGCTGCTCCAGTACAACCTGTATTGCAGGCCATCCCTGCTGCTTCAGTTTCTGTGCAGGCATCTGCCTCGAGTATTACCTCTATAAGAGGTATGTCTGGTTCCATTCTGCTTCCCCAGCTATTTGGGGGCGATCCAGTCCAATGCAGAGGGTTTCTCAACCAGGTTGAGATATACTTTGAGATGCTGCCCCAGGCGTTTCCCATGGACACGCAAAAACCCATTTTCCTGAGTTACCCAGAGTTTTTGGCTTCTTTTAAAAGGGTATTTGACGTTCCCTCACACTTCGCTTCTGCTGCCAAGTGCCTCATGTCCATAAAACAGTACGAGAACTTTTGCAGATTATGCCATTGAATTCTGTACTCTGGCAGCAGAGGTTGCTTGGAATGACGAGACTCTCGTGGCTGCTTTTTCTCATGGTCTCTCGGATACCATCAAAGATGAGATAGCAGCCTGAGATATACCCACTGAGCTGGAGAAGTTGATCACATTTACCATCCTCATTGACTCCAGACTCAGAGAAAGACTCTCTAAAGGAGTGCATGCGGAAGCCTCCTGTACATTTGTCTCCGAACTTTGCAGTCCCACCCTCATCTCCCATGCCTCCTGGTACCAAGTCAGTCAGTGAAGGTGAACCCATGCACTTGGGCTTCATGCGTCTCTCTCCCGATAAGAGCCCTTAAAAGGAGGGAGAGATTGTGCCTTTGTGACCAGGCAGGTCACTTTTTGAAGTCTTGTCCTACCCGCCCGAACCTTGAGTCGCACGTCGAGAAGCAGGCTCTAATCGACTTGGGGCTGCAAGCTTGTTCATTGATGCTGCCTTTGCATTGAAGCGCTCAATTTCACTGCAGCTGCATGCCACTCCATTGCCATTGAGGCTCTTGACTGGAGATGTCACGTACCTTACAGCGGAGTCTGAAATGACGAGGGCAGCCTCTTGCACAGTCCCGGTCCAAGCATCCCTGGGAGGTTGAAACAGGAACTGCTAGGGCAGCGGAAGAGTGCAGGTGCCTGCAGACAGGTGGCTGAAGATCAGGAACACCAGAGCCTTCATGGAGGAGGTGAAACACTGTTCACTGGACTAGTCCAGGAAAAGTCTAAGAAGGTCACTTGCAGAGTCAGGAACAGGCAAGAGTTTGCAACAGGCTGGCAGTGAAGTACACAATTGGAAAGCAGGCTCATAGTCGGGGACAGGCAGAAGTTGGCAACAGACTGGCAGCGGAGTACAAGATTGGGAGACCGAACCGTAGTCAGAATTCCAAGCCGGGGTTGACGCAGGTAGCAGATGCAAACAAGGATGCAGCGGTAATCCGAGAGATTGGTCAAAGGAAGCCAGGTGTTCAGGATCAATCAAGCAAGACAGCAACGGGTACAAAGGAATGAGTTGAGACAATCCAGCACTGACACCAAGTAAGCTCTTCATTTAAATAGGGTGCCGTGCGCCATGATTAGTTGGCTTGTGCGCGTGCACATGCACATCTGTTCGTGCGGGTGCGCCAGTACGCATGCTTTGTCGGGGACTCGTTTGTTCTGGTCTACGACTTGGCGCACGCACAGTCATATTGGAGGGACGAAGACTGACGGCTGGAACACGGGAACAAACGTTTCTTACGATGGTTCTCTGACAGGAGACCTCTACAGCCTGCCCATGTGACTCATGAGACTGCTCCATTGTCCATGGCCGTAGGGGCTCTTCACCATGAGATAATTAAATTCCAAGTTATTTCCTCGCCTAAATTTCCGCTGGTTATTGGTTATCCTTGGTTACAGAGTCACAACGCCTCTTTCGATTGGCTTCATGCTGAAGTTCTCTCCTGGTCTCCACAATGCAGTAAGACATGCTTTCAGAAGGTGGTCAAGGTCCTGTGCCCCTCTTCACTCTCCTCCCTGCCAGAGGAGTACTGCGATTTTAACAATGTCTTTGACAAAGTTCAAGCCGATAGTTTGCCTCCACACTGGTTGTATGATTGCGCAATTGACCTTCAACCTGGTGCCATACTCCCTCGTGGCCGGGTTTACCCTTTGTCGGTCTTGGAGGATAGAGCCATGGAGAAGTATGTTGCAGATGCACTTTTGAGGTTCCATCTGCAAATCCTCATCGCCTCCGGTGCTGGTTTCTTCTTTGTGAAGAAGAGTAGTGAACTGAGACCTTGTATTTTTTTTATAGGGGTCTCAATCATCTCACGATTAAGAATGCTTATCCATTACCATTGATTACAGAATTATGTGACCACCTCAGGGGAGCAACAGTTTTCATAAAGCTTGATTTGAGAGGGGCATACAATCTTGTGAGGAATAACAAGGGCGAATAATGGAAAACTGCCATTATGAGGATCTCGTAATGCCATTTGGCCTTTGCAACACTCCGGCAGTTTTCCAGGAATTTATCAACGATGTCCTCCGAGATGTGTTGCAGCTATGTGTGGTGGTTTATCTCGATGATATCCTCATATTTTCCAAGTCCCTAGAGAGCCCCCACACAGATGTCTGTCGTGTACTTTGGAAGCTGAGAGAAAAAGATCTCTATTGTAAATTGGAGAAGTATGAGTTCCACTGTGAACAGGTTAAATTCCTGGGTTATGTAAATTTCCACTGCCGGTTTTTCTATGAACCTAGAAAAGCTTACAGCAGTCCTACAGTGGCCCCGACCTGTAGGTATATGTCCTCTACAACGGTTTCTCGGCTTTGCCAATTATCAGAAGTTTATTCGTAACTTCTTGTCCCTTGTAAAACCCCTGACTGATATGACCACAAAGGACGGTAACCCACAGAGTTGGTCTCTGCACTCCGTTAAGGCCTTTGAGAGTCTCAAGGCTGCATTTGTTTCTGCTCCTGTGTTGGCACATCCTGATCCTACGTTACTGTCAGCGCCTTCTCTGAGCTGGCGGCTCAGCTGTCAGCTAATTGCCAGCTCCAATCTCTCTACAGTTACTCAGCTGTTGATGATATCCTGCTCATCAGTCCTGCTTACTTAACCACTTGCCGCCCGCCCTATAGGCAATTGACGGCTGCAAAGTGGTTGCATAATCCTGACCGGACGTCATATGACGTGATCAGGATTATGAGCCGCTGCGCGCCCCCGGGGGCACGCATCGCGGCGATCGTTGTTGCAGGGTGTCAGTCTGACACCCGGCAACTACGATCTCGGTAAAGAGTCTCCGACGGAGACTCTTTACCACGTGATCAGCCGTGTCCAATCACAGCTGATCACAGTGTAAATAGGAAGAGACGGTGATCGGCTTTTCCTCAATTGCGTCTGTCAGACGCGAGTAGAGGAGAGCCGATCGGCTGCTCCTCTGACAGGGGGGGTCTGTGCTGATCGATTATCAGCACAGCCCCCCCGAGGATGCCCACACTGGACCACCAGGGACGCCACCAGACCACCAGGGAAAAGGTAATCCTCCCTAGACCACCAGGGATGCCAGTCAGCACAATGGATGCCAATCAGTGCCCATAATGGATGCCAATCAGTGCCCACAATGGGCATCACTGATTGGCATGCATTATTGTTTGGCACTGATTGGCATCCATTACTATAGTATAACACCAATGCCGCCTATGAGTGCCCACCTGTGCCGCCTATGAGTGCCCACCTGTGCCGCCTATCAGTGCCCACCTGTGCCGCCTATCCATGCCCACCCATGCCCATCTGTGCCGCCTATCCATGCCCATCTGTGCCGCCTATCCATGCCCATCTGTGCCGCCCATCTGTGCCACCCATCCATGCCAATCCGTGCCACCTATCAGTGTCCGTCCATGTCGCCCATCCGTGTCGCCCATCAGTGCCGCCTATCAGTGCCGCCTATCAGTGCCGCCTATCAGTGCCACATATCAGTGTCCATCAATGCCACCTCATCAGTGCCACTTCATTGGTGCCACATTGGTGCCCATCAGTGCCCATCAGTGTAGCCCCATCAGTGCCCATCAGTGAAGGAGAAAACGTACTTATTTACAAAGTTTTGAAACTGAAACAAAAAAAACATTTTTTTTTTCCAAATTTTCGGTATTTTTTTATTTGTAGCGCAAAAAATAAAAACCGCAGAGGTGATCAAATACCACCAAAAGAAAGCTCTATTTGTGGGAAAAAAATGATAAAAATTTCATTTGGGTACAGTGTAGCATGACCGCGCAATTGTCATTCAAAGTGCGACAGCGCTGAAAGCTCAAAATTGGTCTGGGCAGGAAGGTGTTTAAGTGCCCTGTATTGAAGTGGTTAAGCCGTCCTGTCCAGAGGAGCTCTGCTGTCGCCTTGGTCACATCACAGAAACCACCTCCTGCAATCCTGTTCAAAACTTGCTTTGCTGACATCCCTTCTGGCTCCAGATCCTGCTTGCTGTTCCACTACATTGATCCCTGACTTCTGGCTTGGCTGGCTATCCATTCCGGTTACTGAACTTTGCCTATGTTTTGACTACATTTGTTCCATTTACTTTTATTATTAAACAAGTGTGATTTAACTGTACTTCTGTCTGGGTCTGAATTCATAGTTTTTGACAGTTACCCTTTATCCTTGAGGTTGACGCTTCGGAGACTGGAGTTGGCGCCCTTTTGTCTCAATGGCCCATCTCAGAGCAATATGCCTCAGTGTGGCTACTTTTACAAGAAATTGTCACCTGCAGAGTGCAATTATGAGATTGGGAAAAGAGAGTGGTTAGAAATCATTTTAGCCCTTAAGGAATGGAGGAAGCTCCTTGAAGGTACCATTGTGCCGATTCTCATTCTTACTGACCATCCATAAGAATCTCACATTCTTGTCTGAGGCTAAATGCCTCTCTCCCAGAAGTGCGTGATGGGCTCTTTTCTTGTCACGTTTCAATTACATTGTCTCATTCTTACCCGGTACTAAGAATGTAAGGGCTGACACTTTGTCACAACACTTTTCCTCTACTTCCAAGTTCCGGTTCCTGTAATTCTTTGCCTTGGATCACAAAAGTATTTCCACTCAGGTCCATGTTTCTCTTGAGAAACCTTGTGATGACTGCTTTGTCCCCGAGAGTCTCTGTACTGCCGTGCTCCAGACTTACCATTCTCCCAAGGCTGCTGGCCACCCTGGGAAGAATCAACTCTTTTGGGCCATTTCTCAATTTTGGTGCTCTTGTATACGTGCTGATGTAGCCACCTTCGTAGCTGCTTTATTCTGTGTGTGCTCAGAGTAAGCCTCCACAACACCTTCTAGTGGGTCTCCTACAACCCATACCAAATGGAGAGAGCCCTCTGACCCATCGGTCTATGAATTTCATTGTGGATTTACCCAACTCCCAGGGCAACACAGTTATCCTTATGGTGGTTGACCAGTTCTCGAAGTTGCCCACATCTAAGGAACTGGCTTCCAATTTTGCTTGGAAGATCTTTCTCTTACATGGGCTACCCAAGGTGATCGGACAGGATTAGTCAATTTATGTCCTGGTTCTGGCGAACCGTTTGTGCACAGTTGTGATTTCAGCTTGCTTTCTACTCGGTTTATCACCCGCAGTCTAATGGGGCTGCAGAACGAGCCAACCAGTCCTTGGAGCAGTTCCTATGTTATATTTCTGACCATCATAACTACTGGTCAGAACTCTTACCGGTGGAGTTTGCTCACAATAGTGCCTTGAATTCTGCTTCCCAATTGTCCCCGTTTATGGTGAAATATGGTTTCCAACCTTCCATGTTGCCTTACTAATTTGTTCCGCAGAGCATTCCTGCATTAGAGGAATATCTCCGTGGTCTTCGTTCCAATTGGGCACAAGTCCAGGAAGCTTTGCAAAATTCCAATGATAGGTACAGACTCCATGCTGTCCGCAGACGCCTGCCTGCTCCTTCTTACCAGGTTAGGGACAGGGTTTAGCTGTCATCCTGCAACCTCCAACTCAGTGTTCCCTCTCAGAAGTTCGTACCTCAGTTTATTGGGCCTTTCTGTATTCTCCGCAGGATTAACCCAGTGGCTTACGCTTTAGACCTTCCTTCTAATATGCATATCTCAAATGTATTCCATGTCTCCTTATTAAAACCTTTGGACTGCTATTGACTGGCAGAAATGCTTTATCCTGACGCACAAAATATCCCTCGCCACTAAGACCCAGGAAAAGGGATTTAAACTGGTGACGAGATGGTACAGATGCCCATCGACGATAAACCATTTCAACCCGGGAGTACCAGATACCTGCTGGCGGTGTCTTAGCTCCCGGGGAACCATGCTACACATATGGTGGGAATGCCCTCCGGTACAAAAGTATTGGCAACAGATATTCAAACTTTACTGTAAGCTGATGGCGACCTCTATACACCCCTCACCTGAAGTGGCTCTCTTATCTATACTCCCTGGTACATTCAAATCCATCAAAAAAGATATTTTACGACACTTCCTGGCGGCGGCCAGGGTAGTGATCCCCCGTCACTGGAGATCGATGATCATGCCTTCCCTTGGGGACTGGGCTATGGAGGTGGACCGCATAAGGGACCTGGAACGTCTGTTGGCAGAGGAATGTGGTAAAAATGAACAGTTTACTCTCACCTGGACATCTTGGTCCATGTTCCGATATTCCTCTGAGTTTATCTCCTGGGCTGAACGTGGCCTGGACGACGTCGCACTGGGTCCATTATGGAGCGATTCTCGTCCCCTATCTCTGTGCCCCCTCTTCTATGTCCCTGATTCTCTTTCTTTTTTATATATTTCCATACACCCCTAGGAATACATCTAGCTAATGTACCATGGCTCCGACTTATCTAATGTTCCTGAACTGGTGTAAGAACCCTACGTAATATCTTCCCTGCAGATTTTTATATAACTTCGTCCGGAGTTCTGCGCGGGGGCCAGTTTTGAACCCCCCTGGCAGTACTGAAGACGAAAGGTTCTTTAGATTATACGATGTATTTATTTTACTCTTTCTGTATGTATTTGTTTATGTGTATATATGTGTATGTATATGTATATATATATATGTATGTGTATATATATATATATATATATATATATATATATATATATATATATATATATATTTTTTTTTTCTTCTCTATTTTCCTTTTCCCCTTCCCCCGCAAATATGGATTGGTCTCATTGACGGTTTCCTGGAAGGCCTTATTTACGTGCTGTCAATCCATTTATATGCAACATAGACATGTTTTTGTTCAGGCATATACGAAGCATACTGTTGGTGTATCTTGTTACTGCTTGTGTTGTTTACCTTCTCTTTCTCACCCTTTTTTTTCTGAATAAAATAAGATTGAATTAAAACCTTTGGACTGCAACAGCTTTACCACCTCAGTGCCACGTCCTCACCCTGTACAGGTTGAGAACCATGGAGGAGTATGAAGTACAGTCCATTGTTGACTTCTGTTGCTTCCGTGGGCGCATGCAGTACCTGGTGCATTGGAAAGAGTACAGTCCGGTGGAACGCTCTTGGGTCTCATCCTTGGACATACATGCCCCTGTCCTCCTCCAAGATTTCCATAGATTTTTTCCCCTTAAGCCTGGTGGTCCTCCGAGGGGGAGGGGTCGTTGAGAAAGGGGTACTATCAGGGCTGGGTTCAGGCCTTCCTTCTCTGAGCTGTCCACTGAGCTATCGGTTAATTGCCAACTCCTATCTCTCCACAGTGACTCACCTGTTGATATCCTGCTTGTCAGTCCTGCTTATTTAAGCCATCCAGCCCAGATGATCTCTGCCTTCGCCTGGTCAACATCTCATCTGGTCAACATCTGGTCAACATCAGGAGATTCTCTCCTGCATGCCTGTTAAAGACTTGCTTGGTTGATGTTCCTTCTGGCTCCACATCCTGCTTGCTGTTCCACTACACTAATTTCTGGCTTCATGACTTTATCCGTTCCAGTTACTGAATTTTGGCTATGTTTTGACTACGTTTGTTCTATTTACTTTTATTATTGAACAAGTGTGATTTAACTGTACTTTTTTCTTGGTCCAATTCATGGTTTCTGACACCCTTCTACGCCCAGGCCTGGGAACCACCGTGCATCGGCACCATGCCCTTTGCGTGTGACATCCTACTGGGTGTCCTATCACGCGCACGTCTATTTCATCTTGGCTGACACATGGGGAGTCATTCTGGCGTCTGCCTCTATTGTGCCATGCCAGCTTGACGCTGGAGGGGAGCCGACAGTTATGCTAGGCTCTTGTCCTAGTCCCCATTCATTGGTAGTCAATCTTTAGGATACATCCCATGTATGTCCAGACCAGTGTTTTCTCAGCCTGGCCTTTTATTACATCACAATCCATCAAGGTACATACATAGTGAGCACCTTGTGCACATTGTTCTTATTTTTGGCATTTTTGTCAAGCAAGTATCTGCATTATTCAATCATTCTAGTTTTCTTCCTTATGCTCTTTTTCAAAAGACTCTTATTTTCTTTCACTTCTCATTTTTGATTTGGTCACCATCCTTCTTGTCACTTTGGTCATATGCTTCATATAATCATCTTATAGTGGTTATGGGCTTTACTCTACTCATGTCTTATTGATTTACATTGTCCTGTTGGTTCCCTTCCTCAGCTCCCGGGCTAGACTCAATTGGCAGATCCCTGGCACATGGCATCGCATGGCCCTGTTATCGGTTAATACACGACTACTTTTCGGCATGGCTAGCTCTTTCACTATTTCCATCTCCCCATGCTGGCAATCATTTTAGATGGTTTTACCTCCTCTTAGATCCCATTTTGTGACATTGCTCACACTGTACATGGGTGGTTATAATGTATAATTCAATTTTTTATGTGCCAAAAAATTTGCATATTGAACTTCCTAAGCTTCCATACATGCTATACTGTTCTATGTTATGCCAATCCTTGGTTTACCAATCAACATATATTTGTTTCTACCCATGTGATTTTGTTTGGTTCCACCACGCACACCTCATTCAAAGTCCCACCCTTCCCCCTTCTTTGCATACAGTATAGGGATGGGGCGTGAACTTTCCCTCACGTCCCATCTAAAGTCCCAAATGTTCCCCCCTTTTTTTCAGGCCTAAGAACTTGAGCTCCATCATTCTAGCTCCCCCTACCGATTGGCTGAAATCTTTCACCTTGACCCATAAACTCTTTAGCTCTTAAACTTCAGGAAATGGGATTCAAGGTTGCCACCAGATGGTATAGGTGCCCGTTGGCTATACTCCATTTCAACTGCTCCACACCCCATACTTGTTGGCAATGTGGTTCCTCTAAGGGTACTATGATCCATATATGGTGAGAATGCCCTTCTATCAGATCTTTCTGGCAACATATCTTTGACCTTTACTGCAAATTGATGGCGACCTCCATACAACCCTCACCTGAAAATAGCTGTCCTGTCAATACTTCCTTGGTCCTCAAATCCATAAAAAAAAAAAAAAGACGTCCTTAGACATTTCTTATCTGCAGCTAGAATGATCATACCTCACCATTGGAAGACAACCACACCTTCTCTTGGTGAGTGGTCCATGGAATTTGATTCAGAGACCTTGAACGGCTGTTGGTGCAGGAAGCAAATAGAGAAGAGCAGTTTTCGCTAACCTGGACCTCGTGGTTTATGTTTCCGATATTCCTCAGAGTTTCTCACTTGGGCCTCAGATGAGCCCATACATAACTTCTCTGGATCTTGACAGAACTCTAGATTCTTGATTCTACTTTGTGTTCTTATTTTCCCTGATATTCTTTTATTCTTTTTTTTGGCTCTTTTTTTATTGTCATTAATTAAAAGTGTCAAAAATATGTTTTGCACTTTAGTGCTCCCTACAACATATTTCCACTTATACACTAAATCCCACAGATGAAAAGGTATTCACTTTTACTCAGGGTTATGATACACCCTGTTAACTATGCTACGCATTAATTTAATCAATGTTTTTTTACAGTTCACTATAATATTATTATTATTATACAGGATTTATGTAACGTCAACAGTTTACGTAGCGCTTTACAACTTGAGGGTAGACAGTACAAATACAATACACTTTAATACAGTAGGAATCAGAGGGCCCTGCTCCTTAGAGCTTACAATCTAAGAGGGAAGGTCAAGAGATAATAACTGTGGGCGATGTGCTGATTGAGAAGATAAATGTATAGTTGTTAGGTGGGGGCCAGATAGGCTTCTCTGAAGAGATGAGTTTTCAGGGATCGTCTGAAAGTGGAAAAAGTAGGAGAAAATTGGACAGATTGGGGTAGAGCATACCAGAGGGTGGGATAGGCTCCGGAGAAGTCCTGAAGGCGAGCATTGAATGAGGTGACAAGGGAGTTTGAGAGCAGGAGGTCTTGGGAGGAGCGAAGAGAACAATTAGGTTGGTATTGTGAGACTAGGTTAAAGATGTACTGTAGCTGGGGGCCAGGTGTGGATGGCTTTGTAAGTTATAGTTAGTATCTTGAATTTAATTGGGTGACTGAGTGGCAGCCAATGGAGGGATTGGCAGAGGGGTATAGCAGACACTGAGTGGTTTGTGAGGTGGATGCGCCTGGCAACAGCGTCCATGATGGACTGAAGTGGGGATAGCCTATTTAGAGGTAAGCCAATGAGGAGGGAGTTGCAGTAGTCGAGACGGGAGATGACCAGGGAGTGGATTAGAAGCTTCGTGGTGACATTGGTTAGGAAGGGGTGTATCTTGGAGATGTTACGGAGGTTGAGGCAGCAAATTTTGGATAGCAATAGGATGTGGGGCTGAAAGGTTAGTTCAGAGTCCAGGATTACACCTAGGATCTTGGCGTGGGGGGACAAGTTGATAGTTGAGCCGTTGATATTGACAGAGAAATCAGGGGAAGCGGCACCTGAGGGAGGAAATATCATGAGCTCAGTTTTGGATAGGTTGAGTTTGAGGAAGTGATGTGACATCCAGGCTGTTATGTCTGCTAGTAAGTTGGTAATGCGTGAGGACACAGATAGAGAGAGCTGGGGGGTGAAGAGATAGATTTGGGTGTCATCAACATAGAGATGATATTTAAAGCCGTGGGAGGCAATCAACTGACCCAGGGAGGTGGTGTAGATTGAGAAAAGGAGAGGTCCAAGAACAGAACCTTGGGGGACCCCAATGGAGAAAGGAAGAGGAGAGGAGTTAGTAGAATTGTAAGTGACACTGAAGGAGCGGTGGGATAGGTAGGATGAGAACCAGCGAAGAGTACAGTCACGGAGACCAAAGGAGTGGAGTTTATTGAGGAGGAGGGGGTGGTCCACTGTGTCAAAGGCAGCAGAGAGATCCAGGAGTAGTAGTACAGAATAGTGTTCACTGGTTTTAGCCATTAGTAGATCATTTGAGAGTTTAAGGAGAGCAGTTTCCGGGGAGTGTTGAGGGCAAAATCCGGACTGAAGGGGATCAAGAAGTTTATTCATGGTCATATGGTCGCTTAATCGGTTATAGACCAGTCTTTCAAGAAGTTTGGAGGAGAAAGCGAGTAAGGAGATGGGACATAGGTTGTTAAGATTGGTGGTGTCAAGTGAGGGCTTTTTAAGTATGGGGGTGACTAGCACATGTTTTAGAGAGTCTGGGAAGATGCCACAAGAGAGGGAGAGGTTGAAAATGTGAGTTAGAGAGTGTAGAATTGAGTCAGAGGGTGAGCGTAGCATTTGCGAGGGAGCGCAGGATCCAGGGGGCAGGTGGTTAGATGAGTGTTAGATAAAAGTTTGGCAACCTCATTAATAGTAGCAGGGTTAAATGAGGGAAGTAATGATTGTATCTGTGGACATGGGGTGTTGCATGGGGAGGTTTTTGCGCATTGGAGATCTCCTCATGAATTGTATCAATCTTAGTTTTGAAGTGATTGGCAATCTCCTGGGCAGTGAGCGAGTTGGTGGGTGGAGGCAGTTGAGGACAGAGTAGAGTGTTGAAGGTAGAGAAGAGTTGATGTGGACTGGATGAGGTGGTGTTAAGGAGTGTGATAAAATAGGTCTGTTTGGCAGTGTGAAGGCAGGAATAGTATTTTAGGAGGACAGATTTATATTGTGTGAAGTCTTCCTGGAACTTAGTCTTAAGCCACAGATGCGCAAGAGCACGGCTATGTTTTCTGAGACTTCTGGTGTCATTTGTTTGCCAGGGTTGTAGCAGTCAGGGCCTAATTCTGCATGTAGTGAGGAGGGCAAGCTTGTCTAGCTAGGAAGACAGTGAGCTGTTGTAGATGAAAGTGGCTAGGTTGGGGCAGGACAGGGGTGTCATTTTGTCATAGAGGTGATCAGTAGCAGAGTATAGAAGAGAAGGTTTGAGGTGGCAAAGGTTTCTACGTGTAACTGTTGGAGGGAGAGGAGGTGGAAGACAGGGAGAGAGAAAAACTAATAAGGTGGTGACTCTGGGAGAGGATTGTTGGACAGCTTGCACGGAGTGCACAGATAGGAGAAGCCAAGGTCAAGGGTGTTGCTGTTGGAGTGAGTAGGAGCATGTATCCATTGCTTCGGGTCAATTGATTAGGTTAGACTGAGAAGTTTAGAAGTAATAGTAGTGTTAGTTTTAACAGGGTTGTTGAAGGGGACCGAGAATAATTGTGGGGATTTCAGAAGAGAGAAAGTAGGGTAGCCAGGCAGAGAAGTCATCATAAAGGCTTATACTGGTCCAGGGGGGCGGTAGATGACAGCAATTCTTAGAGAAATGGGAGAGAATAAACGAATGCAATGTGCCTCAAAAGAGGAGAATGTCAGAAAGGGACATAGGTGAAGTACCTGATAGGTGCTAGATGGGACTAGAAGGATTCCCACTCCACCTCCCTTCCGTACGCTTGGTCTGGGGGAGTGAGTCCAGAGAAGGCCACCATGGGAGAGAGAAGCAGGAGAAGTAGTATCCGATTCATGAAGCCAGGTTTCAGTAATGGCAAGTAGGTTAAAGGAATCTGTGACAAAGATGTTGTGGAGGGCGGTGAGTTTGTTACAGAGGGTGTAGGGGGATGGGAGTGTTGGGCAAAGACAGATGATGGTGACCCAGGGTTTGGGGATATGTCAGGTTAGGAGAAGCAGGAGGATGAGGGAGGTAATGGGGGAATATGATGCATTTCCATGACCTGTTCAAAAGACTCATTATGCCTTATAGATTATACATTGGGCTGTTTTTTTCCAAAATTTTATAACAGAAACAAAGAAAAATTTATTTTTCTTTTTTTTTTTTACAGAATTTTCGGTCTTTTTTCTTTTATAAAAAATCCAGCGGTGATTAAATACCACCAAAAGAAGGCTCTATTTTTGTGGAAAAAAAAAGACAAAATTTTCATATAGGTACAGTGTTGCATGACTGAGTAATTGTGTAGAAACAGAACGAAACTCTGGATAGCCGCACTCCGGATTGTGTAAAAATTAGATGCCTGAGTAATTGTCATTCAAAATGTGAGAGCACCTAAAACTGAAAATTGGTCTGGTTAGGAAGGGGGTTTAAGTGCACAGTGGGTAAGTGGTTAATCTCCTCAGAGGCATGATGTGGGGGCTTGGGAAGATAGCCAATACTGTGCAGTTTTCCTGGCCAAGTATTTGGCTATAGTTACTACTAATGCTAGATAAGGATAGTCACAGGAAAACTCCAGAATCCCCAGAAGACCCATTTTGACTCCGGAGTAATGTAGACGGAATGCTTGAATAATGATAACACATCTTGTCAATATTAGACCAATTTCAAGCCTCAGGCCTGTCCCAGTGTGCATCTAGGGCTCCATGGGGAGTCTCTTCAAGAAACAGTACATTATTAAGGGAGCCACAGCTCATCCATAAGTTGACCAGTGGGTCAGTTTTTCTGGACATTAAGAGCATGACAGAGATGAAGAGGTCTAAAACTATAGTCTTGGAAAGGGAGAAATCTGTCTGCGATTGTTGGAAAGATTTGTGTGTACTAGTGTCACATACCTAATGAAATGGAAAATTAAATAACAAGGGTTTCCTTTCCGGTATCCCCTGTCCAAGCACCCCTGGAAATGGAACAGACTGTGCCAAGGGACAAGAGGAACATAAGTGCCAATATATTTTGAGTAACCTTAAACTGGAGATGCTCATCAGGAAGACCCAAGAGAGCATACAGCAGCAAGTGTTAGTTGAGGGATCAGCAGAACCACTAGAAGTTAAAGGGAAATTCCGGTTGGGCTGCAGGTTTAGAATGGCAGAGTCCACTAGTGACACATAGACAGCTGTACCTTGTTCTGGAGGGGCCGAGAGCTGGCACTAGGTGACTGCGTGGAACAAAATTAGAGACAGTAGTGGAGTCACAGAGAAAGCCAGGGTCGGTGACAAGCAGGTAGCACAGTACAAAATCACAAGCTGAATCAAGGTCGAGGATGAAGCAGAGGTCAGGAACTAGTAGGCAGCAGTACAAAGCAGGATCTGAAATCAGGTCAGGGAAGAGCCAGGTCAGTAACAGAAATCATATGCAGGATACAGGTCAGAACAAGAACAAACTAAAGATCGGTCAGCACTGACACTGGATTAGAGTATCACTTAAATAGGCCTGACTCTATGTGCAGTTGAGTAAAGAGATGCACATGCATATGTTTCTAAGCCAACTGAATAAGAATTCTGTGATAATTATTGAGTTATAACTGGAAAAGATGTGTATGATCAGCTTTGAAGGTGTGGTCACCTTATAATGGAATTTCAATGTATTCATGACCAGTCACCAATGACCAGTGCATCGTCCCTTGTTTGCTGGTAGGATGATAATGAGCGATGTTAGAGCCATTCTCTCTAGTGGTGTCAATTTGGATAGAAAGGATATGCTTTAGCAGTGCACAGATCCTCAAAAAGGAGTTGTTCAGCTTCTTTTATTGATGTGGTTGCCAATGGATGGAAGATTCTGTAGCTGTGATCATATCCGCTACAGTAAACGTCAGGTTGTATGTACTTTTCCTTGTTGATCTGGGTTGTTATGCTATCACCCTTTCTCCTCCAGGTTAACTCCTTCATTCTGTTATTGCTAATGTGTAATAGCAAGTTAATGAACTTGTTGTTCTCTCTTTCCTTGCCCTTAGTGTGTTGGGCTAGCTAAGCTTGATCTGTAAATGTAGGCAGCGAGAAAACTATTCACACCTTCAGCTATGCAACGTAAAGATTTAACACTAGGGATGCACTGATACTGGTGTCAGTGCCGATACCGAATATTTTAACGAGAGCTTGGACTTGTGAAAATGCTCCCCATACAAAAACCAATACAGTGTGGTGCTATTTGCGTCCATACAAAATAAATGGGTACAAATCGCACTGCAAAGAATCACCTGCAATTTGAACAGGAATGCAGTGCAATTCCTGTCTGAATCGCATGTGGTTTCCCCGCACTGCTCCTGTGAACCCAGCTGAAATCACTATGACAAGACTGGGTTCACACAGGAGCAGTGGGGAAACGACGTGCGATTAAGACAGGAATCACACTGCATTCCTGTTTAAATCGCATGCGATTCTTTGTAGTGCAGTTTGCACCAATTCATTTTGTATGGACGCAAAGCGCACTGCAAAGTTTTGGTACTCGATATTGGCAAGCACTGTGCTCGTACTCTGATAAAAATCTGGTATAGGTGCATCCCCAATTAACACCTATGCAGGCTTCCTGAACACCAGGGATGGGATAATGTAACGAGAACAGGATGGTTTCACAACTTTTACAGCTCTCATCCTGTTCATGAACAATCGACATCTGCCCAGACACATTCCATGGTGACTGGATTAAGGTGTCTGTGTGTGGATATAAATGCTGGGGTAATTTCCATTAGAACCAAAGAAGTGACTTAAAGTAAGACCCCTTTCCCACCAAGAGCGTTTTGCAGGCACTATAGCGTTAGAAATAGCGTCTGCAATCCGCCCTAAAAACAGCTGCACCATTGTCTGTAGTGTGAAAGCCAGGCTTTCACACTGCAGCGGTGTGCTGGCAGGACGTCAGGAACAGTCCTACCAGCAGCTTCTTTGGAGCGGTGAAGGAGCAGTGTGCTCCTCCACCGCAGCTCCCCACTGAAATCAATGTAATACCACCGGCAAAACTGCGCTATTGCCGGGGGTTTTAACCCTTTCTCGGCTGCTAGCGGGGGGGTAAAAGCGCCCCGCTAGCGGCCAAAATGCGCCGCAAATCCGACAGTAAAACTACGCTAAAAATATGGGCGGCGTGGTGTGAAAGGGGTCTTATAGTAAAGGCTCCTATTTTGGTTTTAAAATACCAAACGTGTTATACTTATCTGCTCTGTGCAATCCTACTCTTCTTGGGTCCCCTGCCAGTGCTCCTGGCTCCACTCCCCTGCCAAGTGTCCCCATAGTAAGCCACTTGCTTGCTCCCTAGCCCCGCTCTGTGTGTCTTATGGAAGACTCGGGCCCGTTCCCACCTGACTGGCTTTGATTGACAACAGAGGGAGCCAATGGACCCTGCCGCTGTATCTGCGCCAATGAGGAGCAAGAGACCTGAGACCCTTGGCTCTCGTGCACAAATTGCTGGATTGAGATCGGGTTTAGGTATGCATTTGAGGGGGGCTGCAGGGGAAACTGCATGCAGAAGTTTTTTTTACCTCCGGCATATAAAGCAGTAAGGTAAAAAACCTTTTGCCTTTACAACCACTTTAAATAAGCTACCAGCGTCTTTAACATTACAGAACAAGTCCAGTTGAATATAACTAACTACTAACTGTACCATGACCGGAATAAATGAAACCCTCCATAGACATATTGGTAGTATCATAAAGAAGTGATATATTAAAAAAAAGTAAACATTCCATATAAAGGGAATAGAAAATTAGAACATCTGACTGTCCAATGGACCCACACTTATGCCTAATTTTCCTACAAATTCTTCACTGTAAAGTGGAATGAATGCTAAGAAAATGTAAAATAGACTGCTATAGAGTAGAGTTTTGTCAGAACGGACAAGCAAATTTCTTTAACCAAAAAACTGCTTCTTCCTGCTTCCAGTAGTTTTTTTATTTTCCATGTACATTGTACGCCACGTGTACTTGTTCAGTGTACAGGGGAAAATGTAACTCCTGTGTACATGCACAGGAAGTAAAATCTGCACAATAACCAAAGCGGATGGCTGGGAACCAGAAGGTAGAGGTGGGAGTGGCGTCATCGTGGTTCATCCATTCAAATGGTCCGAGCCCACGAATCCAGGAAGAAGACCAGGTGGAGATGGAAGCCCCGTCAGTGGTGACTGCGCACCGCTAGAGGACTTTGTTTTTGGGTAAGTATTTCATAATGCGCTAGTATGCGATGCATATTAGTGATTACACTCTTAAATTGCAGAGAGACTTAAAAAAAAAGAGTTTACTACAGATTTTAATATGACGATGGAACAAACTTTTCTGAAAGTGATACAGATGAAGAAGTATTATCAATCAATTTATAGTGTCTGTTTATGTATAATCTATTTTATTTTAAATAATGATCATGAGCTCATATGCACAAACTAAAAATAATCAAAAATGAAATAAAAAGGTTTTTAAGTAGGCATTGTGTGTTTCATTGTATTTTCATAAGGCCACTGGGGTGGTGGGTGTGTCGGTGGTAAAGCGCCGCCATTTTTACCATTTTTTTACCGTCAATTTCACAGAGCTATTCGGCCGCTAGTGGCCGAGAAAGGGTTAAAACCACGCAAAGTGCTGCTGCAGCAGCGCTATGCCATCAGTATAGCCAGGCTGTCCCACTGATTTCAATGGGCAGGAGCGGTTTAGGATCGGTGTATAGAGCAGGAGTTTTTTTATGTCCTGCAAGTGTACCGCTCCAGTGTGAAAGCACTCAGCCTTTCACATTGGAAAGACAGGAGCGGCGCTTTACAGGCACTATGCAGGCACTATTTTTAGCACTGTAGCGCCTATAAAGCGCGTGAGTGTGAAAGGGGTCTAAGTTATTTGTCAAACTGTAGAGGTGTTACAACAAGCAATTTTGAAGTCCACTTGGCAACCGTACACTAATACAGTCTTTCAAGCAAGCAGATCACAGGAAGGACTTTTTGCCTCCAACATGCTCATGTACTATGTCACATCTTAGAAAGATAATAGCATGGACTTGTAAACCTGTCCCAGATGACATTTGCTTGCTTGCATTTCTTTAAATCCAACTGTGCAATTTTTTTTGTTTTAAAAAAAATCTATCCTTTTCTCAGAATTCCACCTTTGAGTCTATTTGCATGGACCCAGCACAGGAAAAACACACATATATCCTTCCAAAAGTAAGGATGTTTGTTGGATACAGTCTCTGCTGCTAAAAATAAAATAAAAATAAAAATAAAAAAACAGGAGAAAAAGGGGGGGCCTAATGATTAAGCCTCTGTAGGGGGTTAGAGGATCCTGGGTGAAGTGTTGTGCTGGAAAATTAAATTGATTTCCCTGAAAGTGGTGTGAGGCTCCAGAATTTTGAGCTGAGTTGAGAATGCAGAAGTCTTAGCCCTTGTACACACGGTCTGAGAATCCGACAACCAAATCCATCAGATTTTGTCCGAAACTGTTGCATACACACAGTCGGACAAAGTTGTTGGAAAATCTGACGTGATTGCGTTATTTCGTTACGATGGGACTACGTTCACGCTAGTAGCAAATAGCTTTGGTGTAGGAATTTGATCTGAGCATGCGTGGCATTTTGTCCGATCGGAATTCTCTACACATGATCGGAGTATGTCCGATCGGAGCATTTTGTCGGAAAACTTGGTCCGTTGGATACTCCGACGGAAACAGTCCGATGTAGACCACACACAGTCGGAATATCCGACAAAACGGTCCAATCAGACACATTCCGTCGGAATCTCCGACCGTGTGTACAAGGGCTTAGGAGAAGTTTCATATTTTGTGAGTAGAATAAGATTTCAATTGAATGGGTTAAATCCTTGGCAAGATCATTCATGTTTTATGTGATATGTGATATAGGGAGATGACACTCATGGGGATCTTGGTGTGGGGTGTTGCACTTCAACAATTGCTAATAACAGAATGTGATTGCCTCTTCAATTAATCATGCGAGATGTATTTCACTGTCTTACACAACATATTTGTGGGATATGTGTTATAAGTGGTTTCAATGCTGCACCTTGTCTATTTACTTTTTAAAACCTTTAAGATGGTTTTTGTTTTTTTGGTTTTAAGATGTGTAGCTGAATAGGATGGTTCATGATGATTGAAGACAGAAGAGTTTTTTTTGCACATTAAGACAAATTTGTTTAATTTTAGACTGTGGGAAAAGTTGAAAGTATTATTTATCCTCAAAATAAATAGCATTTTCAAATAATTAGGTACTTTGAGTCATATAGTCTGTGGTGTCTTTTGCACCATTTCTGGCTTGCTCATTATTAAATTTATAAAAGGCAATTTTATAAAGCAGTAAAATGTAACCTATACAAATATTCGCTGAAGGTGAAACAATTAATGTAATTTAAAAAGGCATACACCGGGAAGATTCAACTGCCAAACATTGACATCTATCCTCATTTTCGGAAGTGCCCCCCAAATTTCTCAATCCCTGTTCATTTTCAGGAGTGGGGACTGTATCCAGCAAACTCATTCACTACATATATTTTGGTTTAAATATCACTTTTTCAGGGATGTGGACTGAAGGATTTTCTCAGTAAAGTATTGAATCATCCTCACAGCTTTTCCATTATATTATAAGTAGAATCAGATTTAATTTAATAATGCAGTATGTGAGCAACCTTTAGTAAAAGGTGTAATTTTCACTTTCTACACCACAAGAGAGTGAATTTATATTGTCTTTTAGAAAACATAGTCATTTGATTTGAGAATATTAAAAAGAAAATAGTATGTGGTAGCATTAGAATCCTATATTATGGCTGGGATAATGACAGATTATGACAATGACACAGGTCATTCTTAATTTTTTTATAGATAAATGGAAGGAAGAATGACATGGGCTTATGTTCAGCTAAGATAATTGTTGAGGAAGAAGTACAACTAAAAGAATTAGAAGAGAAAACCCGACAGTGTACAAAAACTAAACAAGTTTACAGTCTTACTAGAATTTGTTAAACTTCATGAGATTCTAAAAAAATAAATAGATGATCTTCTGAAACAAACTAAGGAGAGTGAGCAAAATAAATACGAGGGACTTTCATGACTGGGAAAATGGGAAGATCTTTAATGCTGTGTACACACGACCGGACTTTCCGACGGTGTTCCCAACTGACTTTCGGCGGAGTTCCGTCAGACTTTCCAAACAAACGGACTTAGCCACACACAAATCACACCAAAGTCCGACGCATTCGACCGTGATGACATACGACTGGACTAGAATAAGGAAGTTCATAGCCAGTAGCCAATAGCTGCCCTAGCATCGGTTTTCGTCTGTCGGACTAGCATACAGATGAACGGATTTTTTCAGAGGACTGGAGTCCGTCGGAAAGATTTGAAACATGTTCTAAATCTAAAGTCCGTCTGCTTTTTCAACAGCAAAGATGAAGCCCACACATGGTCGAATTGTCAGACGGATTCGTTCCAATTCCACATCAGATGGTGTGGCTTCAGCTTCGGCCACAAGTCATCGTCCTCCATACCATCCAATGAATTTGATATGCCACACTTCTTGAAAGACTTGATTACTTTTTCTGCATCAATATCATTCCAGACTTTTATGAAAAAGTTGCACAAAACATCCAACTGTGGAGCACGCATGTTTCCTCCTTTTGTGAATGACTATTTGCCACTAACCATCCATTCATTCCACTGTTCTCGAATGCAATCTTTAAATGGCTTGTTTAGGCACACATCCAGTGGCTGTACCAATGATGTCAATCCTCCAGGAATAACCGCTGCATCTGTGTTTAGTCTTTTCAGCCTTTCCTTTGTGCTGGGAGTTTAATGAGCCCTGAACATATCCCACACCAGTAGGCTACTTTCTCGACGAAGTCCACCTGGTCGTCTACTCCATACATTTTCAAGCCATAGCTTTACCCCTTCATCCATCCAGCCTTTTTCATTAACATGTACAAAAACTCCAATAGGGAACTTGATTTTTGGCATTGTTTTTCTTTTGAAAATAATCATGGGTCTTAGTTTGGCACCCTCAGCTGTACATGCTAGTACCACTGTAAAACTGGACTTCTCGTGTCCTGTTTTAATTAACACAGTTTTGGCACCTTTTGAATTGACTGTTTTATTTTCAACCATGTGGAAATTCTTAGGAGTTTCATCCATATTTTCGATCTGACTTAATGCATAGTCATGTTTCTTTTCTTCTTTGCTGTGATCTGGGTTAGATTTGGCTCACTGAAGTGCAAAAATCTGTATGCTCTTTCGTGTCACTACAAAACCATTGTGACAATGCTCATGTACCATGTCTACTACATGCTTCTCGAGTTCTGGACAATGTGGGGTGCCTCTTCTTAATGCACACTTAGCACTTGGAAAACACTTTAATGCATCTTCCTTTGCTTTCCAGTCTCATGTTGGGGCTCTGTCTATCAGCCATTTCACACTACAGGAAATCTGAAATCTGTCAGGTATTGTAATCTGTCAGTTATTATCACTTTTATGAAATCAAAAAGGAAACTAGTGAACTACAAGTCCCAGAGATCTCACAATTGGTAGGTAACAACAATGACTCCTCTCCTCCAAAGCATAAATCATACCAGTATTTTATATGAAGTGGAAATCTGGAGCTGGATGTGCAGTACAGGATGTAGCTGCCGGTACTCACAGTATACCGTATGATACTTTATAATATACCATACAGTAGCGCCAGGAAGACAGTACCGTATATGATGCTTTGTAATTCCGGTACAGTAGCTCCAGGTACACACAGTAAATGGTAATATAATGCTTTGTTAGTAGGCACAGTATGATACTGCAAGCTTGTCAAGTTGTCACTTCCTCACTGGTTAAACTTTTGATGTACTGTATGATAGGGCTTTTAAATTAATGACAAAGTACCACACAGTATACCGGTATTTTGTTTGTATAGTCCGATAGAATACAGTGTGCACCACTGAGCCAATCACCGCAGGCAATGCATTTTACTAATCTGTTGATGGATGCAAAGCCTGCTCGGATTGGCAGAGGCTGTGACATCATCAACCTGCGCTGCTCCGACTCATGTATATCCTGCTCGGATTGGCAGAGGCTGTTACTCCAATCCGAGCAGGCTTAAGAGGCTCTGCATTCAGCAACAGAGTACATCGCCCGCCAGGATTGGCTGAGCAGCGCACACTGTATGCACACACGATTACCGAGCACCCGGCGGCCTCTCCACCCTGTATGGAGCACCCGGCAGGCTTTACGATCATCTGGTGGCCTGTTCATCCAGCTACTGAGCAACCCGGTGGGCTTTAACAGGTACTGAGCTTCCGGGGGGCTTTATATTCATAATGCTTCCTCTTTATCCGTTGTACAAGACGACCCCCGGTTTTTGGCAGTGGAATTCGGGTGTAAAAGGTCGTCTTATACGCTGGCAAATATGAAGGAATTGGTGGGATCAATAAAGAGGGTAAAAAAACAAATGATTGTCAGTTTTTCCTTTTTTGCATGCAAGTCACATATCGAAAACCAATAGATAGATGATATAGATAGAGATATACACTATATTACCAAAAGCATTGGGATACCTGTCTTTATATGCACATGAACTATAATGGCATCCCAGTCTTGGTCCTAGGGTTCAATATTGAGTTGGCCCATCCTTTGCAGCTTTAACAGCTTCAACTGTTCTGGGAAGGCTATCCCCAAGGTTTAGGAGTGTGTCTATGGGATTGTTTGACCATTCTTCCAAAAGCAAATTAGTGAGGTCAGGCACTAGTGTGAATGAGAAGGCCTGGCTCACAGTCTCCGCTCTAATTCATCTCAAAGGTGTTCTACTGGGTTGAGGTCAGAACTCTGTGCAGGCCATTCAAGTTGCTCCACTCCAAACTCGCTCATCCATGTCTTTATGGACCTTATTTGTGCACTGGTGCACAGTCATGTTAGAACAGAAAGGGGCCATCCCCAAATTGTTCCCACAAAGTTGGGAGCATGAAATTGTCCAAAATGCCTTGGTATGTTGACGCCTTAAGACTTTCCTTCACTAGAACTAAGGGGCCAAGCCCAACCCCTGAAGAACCATCCCACACCATAATCCCCCTCCAAATTATTTAGACCAGTACACACAGCAAGGTCCGTAAAGACATGGATGAGTGAGTTTGGGGGTGGAGGAACTTGACTGGCCTGCACAGAGCCCTGACCTCAACCCGACAGAACAATTTTTGGATGAATTACAGTGGAGACTGCATACCAAGCCTTCTTGTCCACATCAGTGCCTGACCTCACAAATGTGCTTTTGGAAGAATGGTCAAACATCCCCATATACACTCCTAAACCTTGTGGACATCCTTCCCAGAAAGTGTTGAAGCTGTTATAGCTGCAAAAGGTTGGCCAACTCAATATTGAACCCTACGGACTAAGACTGGGATGCCATTATAATATATGGAAGGGTTTACAATCACTTTAATGCAATGGTCCAATGGTTTGAGTAGAGATATCTGTTGTCTAGGCATCACAATTAGTTCATTATTAAGCTATTGGAAATTGTACTCCACAACTGTTTCATGTTTGATAACCAGTTTTAGACCTACACATACATGCATTTGGGATGGTGTGAGAAGATCAGTGTGTATGGCATGTGTGGATTCAGGTTTAGAATGCTTACTTGACTTGCTAAATTGATGATGTGGCATGGCTCTCTGGGAGCCAACTAAATCCATGGGATTTTTTCAGACGGATGTTTGCTCAAACTTGTCCTGCATACATACAGTCACACAATGTTGTCAGAAATTCTGAAAGTCAAGAACGCGGTGACGTACGACAAGCCAAGAAAATTGAAGTTTAATAGCCAGTGTGGCTCTTTTGCTTGATTCCGAGCATGAGTAGAACTTTGTGCGTCGGAATTGTGTACATACGATTAGAATTTCTGACAACGGGTTTTGTTGTTGGAAAATGGAAAATGGAAAAGGGAAAATCCAGATCTCCAATTTTGTGTGTCGGAAATTCCAATGGAAAATGTCCAATGGAGCCTACACATGGTCAGAATTTTAAACAAAGGCTCCCATCAAACATTTTCTGCCGGAAAATCCAACCGTGTGTACGCGGCATTAGAGTTATTGGATCAGGCAAAGCCACCATGAATAAATGGGAGTATAACATCAAAGCTGGTTTATCAAGAGAGTCTGAATGAAAGATAAGTTCAAGGTCTGAGCACTCTAGTTGTATGCATTTGTGTGAGAATTGGCTGCCAAAAGGTGTGTGCAAGCTCAGACGTCTAAACAAAATAATGGTATGAAACATTGTACTTATATTGGAAAAGGGAAAGAGTAATAATTCTCCATTCTCTATGATATGCGAGATAGAACATATCCTAATGTTGGCCCAGATCTGAGGCTCTGAAAGTGTATAAAAGTGTTCTAAAAGGGGTTAATACAGAGGGGAGTATAAGGGGCAGTGCTGGGACTAGGCCATTTGGTGCCCAGGGAGAAGATGGCAAACTGCGCCCCACTCCCCCCATTTTTAAGAAAGAAGCAATGTCATTTCAAAACAAGAATACACTTAAAACAATACAAATTCAATTACCGTAGGTTTAATGTGACAGAAACAGAGTTCACTCACACATATCACCCCGCACAGTATTGCCTCCTTCACATATCACCCCGCACAGAATTGCCCCCTTCACGTATCACCCCACACACAGTATTTTGCCCTTTACACGACCCCCCACACAGTATTGTCCCTTCATATATCACCCCACACAGAATTGCCCCCTTCACATATCACCCCACACAGTATTGCCACCTTCACATATCACCCCACACAGCATTGGCCCTTTACATATTAGACCACACAATATTGCCCCCTTCACATAGCACCCTACACACAGTTTTGTCCCTTTACAACTCACCCCACACACAGTATTGTCCCTTTACATATCACCCCACACACAGTATTGCCCCTTTACATATCACCCCACACACAGTATTGCCCCTTTACATATCACCCCACACACAGTATTGCCCCTTTACATATCACTACACACACAGTATTGTTCCTTTACATATCACCCCGCACAGTATTTATTGCCCCTTTACATATCACCCCACACAGTATTTGCCCCTTTACATATCACCCCACACACAGTATTGCCCCTTTACATATCACTACACACACAGTATTGTCCCTTTACATATCACCCCACACAGTATTTATTGCCCCTTTACATATCACCCCACACAGTATTTGCCCCTTTACATATCACCCCACACACAGTATTGCCCCTTTACATATCACTACACACACAGTATTGCCCCTTTACATATCACCCCGCACAGTATTTTCCCCTTTACATATCACCCCACATGCAGTATTTCCCCTTTACATATCACCCCACACCAGGGGTCAAGTCCCGGGGAAAAAAAGTGTGGGAACTCCCACCCAAGATCCACTACCCCACCAAAAAAAAAAAAAATATATGATACGCTCATATGCACGAACACTTCAAAAGCGGTATTTTTCATCCAATTTATGTATGAAGCTTAACTGTTAGTACATAAAAAAAAAATCCTCGATAAAAATAAATACGGTAATTCTCTGAATAGTCAGCATTCACTCAATTGTGCTTCCATGCAAATGTAAACATCATTTTCTGATCTTTATTGGGGAATGTTATTTTGTATATAGAATGTTTATGTGGTAAAGTACACTTTTCATTGAACAGAGTTTGGATAACACAGAATTAAACGGAAAGGTCATAAATGAACTGCACATTATCTGGACAGAATGCTTAGGGAGATAGTGATGTGTTCCTGCTTAGGAGATGTATGTTAGCTTGGGGGGCTGCAAACTCTGCAGGGCTCCAACACACACTCGCTGCTATTCCAACCCTTCACATATTTCCACATAAACTTCCCTCCTGGCATTAAACTTTGCCAGGTATTGTGCTCAGCTTACCACCCCAAACTGATGTTCCTCCCTCAGCTCACCTCTCTCCCTGCATGTCCTGTAAGCAGAATAGCTGTGCTCCTCCTCTGGGTTCTCTCATCATATGGCACTGAAGATAGAGGGGGGGTGGGGGGATTCAGCGGGACACACAGAGCAAGTATGCAGGAGACTGGGGGGAGGGGAATGAGGAGACAGAAAATCAAGAAAATCAGGAGGGGCTGGCGGGGAGGAGCGCATCACGAGAGGTCTGACTAAATACAATCCCTTAGCAGCAGGGACCTGATCTACCCATCCGCTAGCTGTGATTGACAGGTAGATGGAAGAGGAAGCTGTCATGGGGCCCCCTACTGGCAATGCCTGAATGGTCAGTCCACCCCTGGTGTGCGACACTTACTATTGTGAGCTGTGTCGACGGCTGCTGGTGTAGCACCTGCCACACAGCTCGCATACTTCAAAGCCTTGCAGGACACGGCTGCTAATGGGAACTGAGTTCCTGTTGTGAAAAAAGTACAGGAACTCCGTTCCAATGCGTTCCCGCAGGACTTGAGCCCTGCCCCACACGCAGTATTGCCCCTTTACATATCAACCCACACGCAGTATTGTCCCTTTACATATCACCCCACACGCAGTATTGCCCCTTTACATATCCCCCCACACAGTATTGCGCCTTTACATGACCCCTCCACACAGCACTGCCCCCATTCCCCCGCTTCCCATCCTTCATAGTTCCATATCTTTTCCTCCTCCTCCCTTCTACCTTTCACAGAGCGGAGAGCAGGAGGTGGGAGCCGCGAGACAATCCTAAACTGAAGGCGCGGGAGCTGCCGGGCTGACTTTTCATATTAGCGAACTGGTGATTGGCTGCTAGGACCACCTCCTAGCAGCCAATCACCTCCAGGTTAATGTGACAGGCAGCTACCGCTGTCCACATAGTGCTGGTCTTACTCCCAGTGCAGAATTGTCCCGCCTCCCTCCGACCGCTCGTCTCTACTCTGCTAATGATAGCGGAGGAGACTGGGGACAAAAGCGACAATTAAATTGCGTGATCGCTGGGGGGCCAGAAAGAGCAGCAGCTCGAACCGGATGCGGACCGCGGCTCGCCATTTAGTGATGCCTGGCATAGGATTCTTATGCCTGCTAACCTGCCCCCTCTCACACTCCGCCCAGGGCACCCTCCCCTCTCGCCCACCCCTTGTACTGGCTCTGATGAGGGGATAATATAGTCGGGCCCTTGTGCTCTTGGCTGAGCCCCAGAACCCAAGCCTTAATTGTGGTTACCATAGATGGGGTAAGCGGGGATAGAGCTTTGAGACTTCTGTACAGTAAAATTTGTAAAGTTTCCAGGGAACCCAATATTGCTGCCTCTACCATCACACAGGAGTGAGTAACCTCAGACTTCAACCACTAGTAAGATGTTACCAATTGTGTCACTAGATAATATTTATGATTATCACGTAAAGCCAGCCCCCCTCGTACAGTGTGGGTTGCATTAGAGTGGTAAGCGGATAAAGTGGGGCCTCAAAGATGAGCCAAGAAGACTCAAGTGAACTCTTTATTTTCACTCCCCAAACATCTTTTCTTTCTCTCAGGACTCAGCTGTTCAATTTCTCCCTTTCACAATCTCCACTCAACACAATGGGGGTTATTTATTAAAGGAAAATCCACTTTGCACTGCAAGTGCATTTGAAAGTAAAGTCACTGTCGATCCAAGGGGGACATGCAAGGAAAATAAAAAACATTTTAGCTTGCACATGATTGGATGATAAAATCAGCAGAGCTGCCACTCATTTCAGAGCTACCCCTTAGATTTAGAGCGACTGCACTTCCAAGTAAACTTTCAATGCACTTTCAAGTACACTTGCAGTGCAAAGTGGATTTGCCTTTCATAAATAACCCCCAATGTGTCCCTCGCAGATAGGGGGTTGATCTCTGAGATTATTCAGCCGTTCCTCTACTTCAAGGGACTCATGTATCATATAATTAAAATCACAGCCGACATAGTGCTCTCTGCTATAAAACTTTTATTTAAAACCCTGCGAAGAGGAAACTTACTAGATATAAAAACAAAATTTGCTTGTTACATGTATTGAGAGCGACTGCTCGCTCACCACCGTGGCTGCGTGACGCCACAGGCTCGGATCCTCTCCTCTGCACGTGTATCGACCTCTGAATCGTCTTCCTCAGCAGATCCCCTCTGACCTTTTGTCCTCAGGCATATTTGCCTCACTAACTTCCCCACCATGCTCTTCTTGGCCCATAAAACTATAGTCTAGTCACTTACCAATGTCTTTTGTCAGCTCCATAGTATTGCTTTCCCCTAAACACCCCCTAAAATGTCTACAAATGTGATGTGTGTGCGCTTCAATTCATGCAGAGTGACATTTTTTTTTTTGGTTGTGCCAAACTCATTAGAAACCCCCCTCCCCCCAACTGCTAGCTCAGCTGATAGCAATCCTCTATCTGCTGACTTTACCAAACCCAATACACACTCTATCTACCTTTTTGATGCTCACATTTATGTATGAATTCACCAAAGCATGTAGTGCAAGGGCCTGCCTCAATAATTTCAAATGCTATATATTTTTTCCCCCCTATTATTATCTTGATATGTAATAGCAGAATGTGAAAATGTGCTTTCATTTTGGTATCATGACACTTCTTACTAGTGATGGACGAACTTCCGACGGGACGTTTCGCGAATGTGGCCGATAGTTCGCGAACCGGAACGTTCGCGGCAGGCCCCATTGACTTCAATGGGAGGCGAACTTCGCAAACCTACAGGTCAAATTTGCAGCCACAAAATAATTAATAGCTGTGCAAACATAGTCCCACCACATGGCCAATGACATAACACATGTATGAGGTGAATCTGGGATCGACAACTACAAGCATTCTTTTTTTTATATGGGAAATTGTTGTGACAATTCAGGACTGTGAAGCGCATGAAGGCAATGGAGGAGAGGGAAGGTCAGGGTAGGCAAAGAAGAGGGTGCAGGAGATAATCACCAGCAGCGTGACATACAGCAATGACACCTGCACCGTGATAGAGTCATCTGACACCAGCACCGTGATAGAGAGCACTGACATCAGCAGCGTGACATACAGCAATGACACCTGCACCGTGATAGAGTGATCTGACAACAGCACCATGATAGAGAGCACTGACACCAGCAGCATGACATAAAGCACTAACACCAGCACCGTGATATACAGCACTGACAGCAGCACCGTGATAGAGAGCACTGACATCAGCAGCGTGACATACAGCAATGACACCTGCACCGTGATAGAGTGATCTGACAACAGCACCGTGATAGAGAGCACTGACATCAGCAGCGTGACATAAAGCACTAACACCAGCACCGTGATATACAGCACTGACAGCAGCACCGTGATAGAGAGCACTGACATCAGCAGCGTGACATACAGCAATGACACCTGCACCGTGATAGAGTCATCTGACACCAGCACCATGATAGAGAGCACTGACATCAGCAGCGTGACATAAAGCACTAACACCAGCACCGTGATATACAGCACTGACAGCAGCACCGTGATAGAGAGTACTGACATCAGCACCGTGATATACAGCACTGACACCTGCACCGTAAGCAGCCCCAGGAGGAAGTCAGCATAGCACAGGGATGGTGGGAGCCCCTCATAATGAGCATAGCACAGGGATGGTGGGAGCCCCTCATAATGAGCATAGCACAGGGATCGTGGGAGTCCCTCATAATGAGCATAGCACAGGGATGGTGGGAGCCCCTCATAATAAGCAGCCCCAGGAGGATGTCAGCATAGCACAGGGATGGTGGGAGCCCCTCATAATAAGCAGCCCCAGGAGGAAGTCAGCACAGCACAGGGATGGTGGGAGCCCCTCATAATAAGCAGCCCCAGGAGGAAGTCAGCACAGCACAGGGATGGTGGGAGCCCCTCATAATGAGCATAGCACAGGGATGGTGGGAGCACCTCAAAATATGCACAGCAGAGGTACAGCCCCAGTAGGAAGTCAGCACAGCACAGGGATGGTGGGAGCCCCTCATAATATGCACAGCAGTGGTACAGCCCCAGGAGGATGTCAGCACAGCACAGGGATGGCGGGAGCCCCTCATAATAAGCAGCCCCAGTAGAAATATGACACCGCTCAACCTCTTCAAACAGGAGGGTACGGGCATATAGTACGGTGTGCTTTTTTTGGACAAGGAAGTGAGCCAAATGAAGAAAGAAGGTCTCTGTGCTCGATTAAAAAAATTGTTTATAGACATATACATGGTCTACTGGTCACATGTGTTGAATTCCTCCGAGATCCATGCCTCATTCATTTTTAGAAATGTGAGGTAGTTAACACTGTCGTGAGCTAGGCGAGTACGCTTATCGGTCACGATCCCCCCTGCTGAGCTGAACGTCCTTTGGACAGGACACTCGATGAGGGGCAAGCCAACAGTTCAATTGCAAATTGGGCAAGCTCTGGCCAGAGGTCAAGCCTGCCCACCCAGTAGTCCAGGGGTTCATCACTCCTCAGAGCGTCCACATCGGACGTTAACCCGATGTAGTCGGACACCTGACAGTCTAGGCGTTCCCTGATGCTGGATCCGGATGACACCTGTCGATGGGTCGGCTCAAAGAATGACCTCATATCCGAAGTCACCAACACATCTTCAAACCGGCCTCTTCTTGCAGGCGCTGTTGGATTGGTACACGCAACTCCTTCTCTGGGAGTGGGAATTGCTCCTCTGCCAGCGCACGCAAAGGCAGAATGCAGCATTTCTCGAAGCAAGGCCTGGAAGTGCTCCATTCTGCCAGCCCTCTGTGACGACGGTAACATTTCCACCATTTTGTGTTTGTACCGGGGGTCCAAGTACGTTGCCACCCAGTACTGGTCCTTGACCCTTATGCTTTTTATACGGGGTCCCTATTAAAACACTGGAGCATGAAGGCCCCCATTTGCACTAAAGTGGAAGCGGTGTGGTGGCCTGGCTCCTGCTCATCATCCAGGATAATGTCGTCCTCTTCATTCTCCTCTCCCCATCCACGCACAACAGGGATCCCAGAAAGGTTTAAAGCATGCTCTTCTTGCTCCTCCTCATCCGCCCCGCCACCATCCTCCTCTGACTCCTCTTCAGAGTCTTGTTGTTGACTTGTCTCAGATAGAGTAGCCCCCCTTGGGAATTCATCCAGCATTGCGACTTCCTCATCTTCCCGCTCCTGCTCCTCCACAGCTTGATCAATGACACGACGCAATGCACGCTCCATAAGGAAGGCATAAGGTACCATGTCACTGATGGCGCCATGGCTGCGACTGACCAGTTTGGTGATCTCCTCAAATGGGCGCAGAAGTCTGCATGCATCGCGCATGAGCAGCCACTGGCGCGATGAAAAAAAAACCAGCTCCCCAGAACCTGTTCTGCCGCAGAGTTCATACAGGTAGACGTTAACTGCACGTTTCTGCTGGAGCAGCCTATCAAGCATATAGAAGGTTGAGTTCCATCGCGTCGGGCAATCGCAAATAAGACGTCTGACCGGCAGATTGTGTCGCCGCTGAATGTCAGCAAGGCGAGCCATGGCCGTGTAAGATCTTCTGAAATGGGCCGAGATTTTCCTTGCCTGCCGCAAGATGGCCTGGACCCCAGGGTATTTGACAAGGAATCGCTGCATGACCAAGTTTAAGACGTGTGCCATGCATGGCACGTGCGTGATTTTGCCCTGTTTCAATGCGCTAAGCAGATTGGCACCGTTGTCACACACCACTTTACCAACTGTCAAATTGAGCGGTGTTAGCCACTGATCTGCCTGTGAACACAAAGCTGAAAGGAGTGCCGGGCCAGTGTGGCTCTTGGCTTCCAGGCACAACAGACGCAGCACGGCATGGCAACGTCTCACCTGGCATGTCGAAGAGGTTCTGGGGAGCTTGGGCGGTGCAGCGGAAGAGAGGCTATCAGTGGAAAAGGAGGAGTCAGCTGAAGAGGAGAGGGAGGAGGATGGAGTAGGAGGAGGAGGAGAAGAAGAGCCAGGCCTGCATGCAATCCGTGGCGGTAAAACCAAATCTACACGGGTGCCACGGGTTACATGCTTGATGGCCGTCAGAAGGTTCACCCAGTGGGCAGTAAAAGTGATATACCTTCCCTGCCCGTGTTTGCTAGACCACGTGTCTGTGGTCAGATGTATCTTGGTACCGACACTGTGTGCCAGAGATACATTCACTTGCCGCTGAACATGGCCATATAGCTCTGGGATGCCCTTCTCTGAGAAATACTTCCTTCCTGGGACCTTCCATTGTGGTGTTCCAATGGCCACAAATTTGCGAAAGGCCTCCGAGTCCACCAGTTTATATGGCAGTAGTTGGCGGGCTATGAGTTCTGACAAGCCAGCCGTCAACCGTTGGGCAAGAGGGTTATCCGGCGTCATCATTTTTTTACGCTCGAACATTAGGCCCACGGAAGCCTGCCTTTTTGCAGAAAAACGTGAGCTTGGCGTGATGGAAGGTGGAGTGGAGGACAATTGTGAGGAGAGAGGAGAAGGAGAAGTAGAAGAAGAGGCTGGACGGTGAGAGCCTGGAGTGTGGCTTTGTGTGTTCCGTTGCTCCCACTGGGCTCGGTGATGGCTGCTCATGTGCCTTCTTAAGGTGGTCGTCCCTAGGTGAGTGTTGGGCTTACCGCGACTAATGCGTTGACTGCAAAGATTGCAGATGGCAACGCTATTGTCAGCAGCGGACACGTTAAAAAAAGCCCACACTGCGGAGCCATGTGCCGGTGTCCTGGGAGTGCCAGATGTGACCGTACATGGTCGATGACTCAATCCTGATACATTTTCAGTCTGTTTTGTCCCTCCTGTGCAATGTAAGTTATTCCTGCTTCTCCTCCCTATCTGCTGGTCCATATCTCCCTCTGAACTCCCCTCCTCTTCCTCTCTTGTGGGCACCCACGTGACATCACTAGACACGTCATCGTCGACGTCACCTTCTCCACTGCTATAAGTAGAGATCTCAGAGTAGGCAGCAACACCGGGGACCAACCTCCTCCTGATCTGGGTACTGTCGTCAGACTGCTGAGTAGCGGTCGTTGCTACCTCCTCTTCCTGATCCAATACCAAGAGTGGCTGCGCATCAGAAATGTCTTGATATGGATCGGAAAATAATTCCTGTGACTCAAGCGGAAGGTATGTGGTGGTGGTGGTGGTGTTGTTGGTGGTAGTGTCTTTGGGGGTGCACATAGCAGAGAGTGAAGAAGAGGGTGCAGATCGAGAGGATGAGGAGGGTGCAGAAGAGTAAGGCTGAGTGAGCCCCTCAACCAAGTCTGGTGCGTCCTTTAAAGTAATTGAACGCACCTTCTGCAACTTCCCACTTTGGCTCAAGCCTGTTGCTCCTGCCCTACCCCTACCACCCCTGTGGAAGGGCCTGCCTCTTCCTCTGCCTGTCATTTTTTAAATGACCCTGTGACAAAACTCTCAGTCCCTATACCGATGAAGGACTGCTGCAGTATAGGGCAGCGGTCAGCAGTAGTGCACCTCAACCCTATGTATTGTGGACCTATACCAGTCCTTATAGAATGGCAGACTGTACCTCACTCAACCCTATGTACTGTAGTACCCTATACCTTACCAGTCCTTATAAGGACCTTTGTGGAACAAGTAGGTTGTGTGTGAGTGATTAGCAGACTGTACGTCAGTCCCTATACTGATGAAGGACTGCTGCAGTATAGGGCAGCAGTCAGCAGTAGTGCACCTCAACCCTATGTATTGTGGACCTATACCAGTCCTTATAGAATAGCAGACTGTACCTCACTCAACCCTATGTACTATAGCACCCTACACCAGGTTATTACCAGTCCTTATAAGGACCTTTGTGGAACAAGTAGGTTGTGTGTGAGTGATTAGCAGACTGTACGTCAGTCCCTATACCGATGAAGGACTGCTGCAGTATAGGGCAGCGGTCAGCAGTAGTGCACCTCAACCCTATGTATTGTGGACCTAGACCAGTCCTTATAGAATAGCAGACTGTACCTTACTCAACCCTATGTACTGTAGTACCCTATACCTTACCAGTCCTTATAAGGACCTTTGTGGAACAAGTAGGTTGTGTGTGAGTGATTAGCAGACTGTACGTCAGTCCCTATACCGATGAAAGACTGCTGCAGTATAGGGCAGCGGTCAGCAGTAGTGCACCTCAACCCTATGTATTGTGAACCTATACCAGTCCTTATAGAATAGCAGACTGTACCTCACTCAACCCTATGTACTGTAGTACCCTATACCTTACCAGTCCTTATAAGGACCTTTGTGGAACAAGTAGGTTGTGTGTGAGTGATTAGCAGACTGTACGTCAGTCCCTATACCGATGAAGGACTGCTGCAGTATAGGGCAGCGGTCAGCAGTAGTGCACCTCAACCCTATGTATTGTGGACCTATACCAGTCCTTATAGAATGGCAGACTGTACCTCACTCAACCCTATGTACTGTAGTAACCTATACCTTACCAGTCCTTATAAGGACCTTTGTGGAACAAGTAGGTTGTGTGTGAGTGATTAGCAGACTGTACGTCAGTCCCTATACTGATGAAGGACTGCTGCAGTATAGGGCAGCGGTCAGCAGTAGTGCACCTCAACCCTATGTATTGTGGACCTATACCAGTCCTTATAGAATGGCAGACTGTACCTCACTCAACCCTATGTACTGTAGCACCCTAGACAGACCAAGTTACCAGTCCTTATAAGGACCTTTGTAGAACAAGTAGGTTGTGTGTGAGTGATTAGCAGACTGTATGTCAGTCCCTATACCGATGAAGGACTGCTGCAGTATAGGGCAGCAGTCAGCAGTAGTGCACCTCAATCCTATGTATTGTGGACCTATACCAGTCCTTATAGAATGGCAGACTGTACCTCACTCAACCCTATGTACTGTAGCACCCTAGACAGACCAAGTTACCAGTCCTTATAAGGACCTTTGTGGAACAAGTAGGTTGTGTGTGAGTGATTAGCAGACTGTACGTCAGTCCCTATACTGATGAAGGACTGCTGCAGTATAGGGCAGCAGTCAGCAGTAGTGCACCTCAACCCTATGTATTGTGGACCTATACCAGTCCTTATAGAATGGCAGACTGTACCTCACTCAACCCTATGTACTGTAGCACCCTAGACAGACCAAGTTACCAGTCCTTATAAGGACCTTTGTGGAACAAGTAGGTTGTGTGTGAGTGATTAGCAGACTGTACGTCAGTCCCTATACCGATGAAGGACTGCTGCAATATAGGGCAGCGGTCAGCAGTAGTGCACCTCAACCCTATGTTTTGTGGACCTATACCAGTCCTTATAGAATGGCAGACTTTACCTCACTCAACCCTATGTACTGTAGCACCCTAGACAGACCAAATTACCAGTCCTTATAAGGACCTTTGTGGAACAAGTAGGTTGTGTGTGAGTGATTAGCAGACTGTACGTCAGTCCCTATACCGATGAAGGACTGCTGCAGCATAGGGCAGCAGTCACCAGTAGTGCACCTCAACACTGTGTATTGTGGACCTATACCAGTCCTTATAGAATGGCAGACTTACCTCACTCAACCCTATGTACTGTAGCACCCTAGACAGACCAAGTTACCAGTCCTTATAAGGACCTTTGTGGAACAAGTAGGTTGTGTGTGAGTGATTAGCAGACTGTACGTCAGTCCCTATACCGATGAAGGACTGCTGCAGTATAGGGCAGCGGTCAGCAGTAGTGCACCTCAACACTATGTATTGTGGACCTATACCAGTCCTTATAGAATGGCAGACTGTACCTCACTCAACCCTATGTACTATAGCACCCTACACCAGGTTATTACCAGTCCTTATAAAGAGCTTTGTGGAACAAGTAGGTTGTGAATGATTAGCAGACTGCAGCAGAAGGGCAGCAGTCAAGTATAATATTCTTTCTATATTTGGAAGAAAGAATATTATACGTGTACAAGCCTATTACCATACCACTGATACCAGTCCTGAAAAGAACCTTTGTGGACCTAATATAGTAACAGCTACTGATTAAACTGACCCTCACTGCCTCACACACTACTTCCTGCCTGTCCCTATATAAACTGACAAAACAGAGGCTACTGGAACAATAACTGGAATAGCACTTTTGTGGACCTGATAGTAACAGCTAATGACTAAACTGACTGTCCCTACAGCAGACACACCGTCCTGTCCCTTTCTCTAAACTGACAAAAGACACTCAGGCTGCTGCAACAATCAGTAGCACAGCAAACCTATATACACCTAACACCTATACCAGTCCTGAAAAGAACTTTTGTGTACCAAATAGCTAGCAATTTGGGTCACTGCAATCTCTCCCTGCTCCACACAGCAACCTCTCCCTATAGTGACAGAAGAAAGAATGTAAAATGGCCGCCGGATCGGGTCTATTTATAAGTTAGGGGGAATGTCCAAGTGTCCATGTGCTGTAATGTCTCAATTGGCTGTCCTGTACACCATGATGGATGTGTCATCATAGGTCAAAGTTCTTTTACACAGTAAACACGGAAGTCCACCGGACGAACGGCGCCAATAGTCCGCCGAACGGGCGGATCGCGAACAGCCGAAATTCGCCGCGAAACGACCGTTCGGTCGTCACTACTTCTTACCTGTCCGGTGGGCTGCCAATAGTGTAAGTAAGGAGGGGCTTCCCAAAGTATCACACATTATTTAGGCATTCACCTCTCAATCAAGTGGAGAGGGTTACCTGTCCAAAACATCCCCCATTTTAGCAAGGGCCCATCAGATGGGGAGGGATGGGGGGGGGGGTGATGACTCTGAATAGGGGACCTTATACTTTAGGCTTTAAATACTCAGTTCCCAAAATGTTATACTAATCTTGGCCAAAAATGTTGGTGTCTAATCTGCTTGCAATGTTGATTTGCAAAATTACAAATTTTTGTTCTTGTTTCACTCCACAGTGTCCTTCAACGCCACAGGAATGGCAGACTGTGGCCTCCCACTTTGCCAGTCATTGGGACTTTCCCAATTGTGGAGGAGCAATTGATGGGAAGCACGTCCGCATCGTCCCACCACCCAACTCGGGGTCGTACTATTATAATTATAAGGGGTTTCATAGTATCGTGATGTTGGCGGTGGTGTCTGCAACCTATGAGTTTTTGTATGTGGACGTGGGGCAAAATGGACGGATGTCGGATGGTGGAGTGTTCTCCCGGACGGAATTCTACTGGCGTCTCCAGAGTGGCAGTCTGGCCTTGCCACCCCCAGAGGACATCAGGAAGGACTCCCGTTCGTCTTCGTCACGGATGAGGCGTTTGCCCTGGCGAACCATCTGATGCAGCCTTTCCTGATGAGGACCCTCACCCCAGACCAGAGGATTTTTAATTTCCGCCTGTCCAGAGCCCGAAGAGTGGTGGAGAACACCTTTGGAATACTGGCCAGCCGGTTTCGCCTTTTTTTAACGCCTATCCATATGGTGGAATACAAACTAAATCACATAGTGCTGGCCTGCTGTGTTCTTCACAATTTTCTAAAAAGACATTCTGCAAACTATGCGGTCTCAGTTGTCCAACAAGAACCAGACTTGATGGAAAATGATAACCTCACAGGCCTTGAACCTGCTCATCCTGGCTTGCCCCCCCAAAGCGCCCGTCAGGTTAGAACCCAATACATGGACTACTTTGTGGGTAGGGGGGCCATTGATATGCCAGACAATGTCTGAGCGGCATTTTCAGAATACATTTTTCTTTGAAACTCCTTCATTTACTGCTTGGCTTGCCTCCTATGTAAATTTATGTTTTTTTCTTGTTGTGCCTTTTTCACCAACAGTACAAACAAAATTTCTGAGCGAGATGAGGGGACAGTCTCTTCTTCAGATAAGCTTATTATGTTGTGGGTCTGCTACACACTCACCCCTTGTTTTTGGTAAATAATGTATGTAGTGCATTAATGACCAAAATCGTGCTCATTTTCAGCACCATGGCAGGAAAATGGCATGATTGTCAAAATTAACACATCACTGTGTGTTTTTTTTACTAAGGGCACTTCCACTATGCACTACAAGTGCACTGCAAAAGTACACCTGAAACTGCACTTGGAGTGCAAGGTGGAGTTACCTTTAGTAAATAACACCCATTCTCACCAAAAATAACAATTTTACTCCAAATACATTTTTTGTGCAATGAAAAAGGAAGCCACACATGTTGATAATTTAACTTTTTAATCCAAGCACATTCACATGTGCGTTTAGAAAAGGGTTTTACAACAAACCAACAAATTGTGTGTATCAAAAACAGTCTTTCAGGTAATTTTTTTTACACTTTGTGTTTTTGTGTAAACAGGCATGTATCAAAGCATAACATACAGAACACAGGAACTTACAAAGTTCAACTTTGAAAAGTGAAGACAATTTCAGACATGCGTATTTACAAACTGGGCTGATATTGCCTTCATCACATGGGGTGTCACTCCTGGAAAAGCCAAATTTGGAAGATGCAAACAGTGTGTCAACATGTGCTATCTCCCATCATGGGGAATCAATGTACATGTTTTGGGGCTGCAACAACTTCATCTCAGCCACTTTCCACAAAACACGTTTACACACTCTGTGCATCTTATAGATTTTCTAAAAATAAAAAAGTTGTGGTTTAAAATCCAAGCTAGTTTGGGCTGTTTCACTCTCCCCAAAACATCAATGATGTTCTTCATTTTATTTTTAACATCATTGATGTTTTGCTGTATATTTTCTAAATCCCTATTGCACCCCATTATCTCCCCAATCAGGATCTGGGCACTTTCACTGGTAAAATTGGATTCTTCTTCCACATCACCTACAAAATAAAGCAAAAAAACACACCATGTATTATAAATATGGTGACATGCATCGATGAGCTTACCGGAAGCCGTGTTCTCTGACACTCACCTGTTGTGGTGACAATTTGTCCAACTTCAACGATCTCTCCTTCCTCCTCCTCCTCCTCCTGCTCCTCTGCTTCTGGTTTTGGAATTTGGCCTTCTTTGGGAGGGGTGTGGTCCCTGGTGTCCTCATACTTGCCGAGTCTTCTCTCCCCTACGAGAATGTAAAAAAAGAATAATTAGCACACAGGAGGGCAGAAATAGGAATATGAAACATTGCTTGGAAGTGTTGTACAATTGTGTTTTTTGGCCGAGTTTCAAGGTGAGAACATTATTGGGGACACTTTGTTAAGCTGGAATACTTACCTGCAGAACGATGTTTCTTACGAAAGAATGAAACCATGAACTTGAAAGTGGCCATTTTAAAATGCACAACATGAAATCAAAGCACATGGAGCAGTATGCAAGCAAGAATATTCATATGAACACACGACAACTACTTACTTTTTTCAAGAACACGCTTGATCCTTATGTACTGCTCGTGCTCCCTCAGTTTCAGGTCTGACCAGCGTTTTCTCAGTTGATCCATGGATCGGCGTACCCCAAAATTCTTATGAAGACTCTTCACAACTTTATTCATGATCTTGGCCTTTCTGATATTTGAGTTTGGGTAAGGTCCATACTTCCCATCATAGTCGGTCCTGTTAAATATGTCCACCATCTCCAACATCTCTCCAAAAGACATATTTGAGGCCTTAAATCTTCTCTTCCTGGATCGGGACGTTTCAGGCTCCGGGCTTTCCTCACCCTCCTCCTCATTAGTGGAACTGTGATTGCGCACCTGCGTTCTCTCTGCCATGTGCTCTCCCCACTGCGCCGAAAGTGAAGGGGCAGGGAATAGGGCTAGAAAGAACGTCAGGGGCGGGCGGAGTTTCACGCATGTGCACTGTATATAAAACGCAACATGCTTGTGTCGTCCGTAAGATCTGTGAACAGAGGGAGAAGCTGAGGCGACGAACGTGCAAACAAAGGTAAAATTTTGAACTTGGTACATCACTAGGCTATACTGCTTCTAGATTGAGGCCTGCATTAGTGGAGTTTAGCCTGACATTAGGGTTTGTCTTGTGTTGTGTCTTGCAGACATTATGGACGGGTTCAAGGATCATAGCTTCCTCCCTCTGTTCATCGATAAATACAGAGAGATGCCCTGCCTGTGGCAACCAACACACCCTCAGTATAGTAACAGACAAAAGAGGCAGGCAGCAATGGAGAAACTGGTTGAGTTTGTGAAGCCGGTGGTCCCCAGGGCAGACGTCAACTATTTAAAAAAGAAAATCGGTGGCCTGAGGAGTACATATCTGAAGGAGAGGACCAAGGTGCTGAAGTCCATGCAATCTGGAGCTTCAGCAGATGACGTTTATGTCCCCAGGCTGTGGTATTATGACAGGATGCAGTTTCTGTCAGACCAGGCTGAGGTCAGAGAATCACTCTCTACTCTTCCTTCCACGCGTCCTATGCTACATTCCACACCCGCTGAGTCTTCCGACGCCCAATCTGGGCCTTCCACTCAGGAAGAACTGGTGGAGCCCAGCTTGAGCCAGGTATAGTATTGTTGTACATATTTTGGGAGTATAAATGAATGATGTTAACTTGATTTTTGCTCACTAATTGCTGAGTTTAGAAAGTGTTTCACATATCAATAGACAGTAGTGGCCAAAACCTTGGGGACAAGAAAGAAAAATGCTGGGCACAGAATGATAGTCTTTTCTATTGGTTAACAATTTGCAACAGTGTTGATGTGAAAATTGTGTGTGTTTGATGAACCAAAAACTAAAACTATGTCCCTTTTTCATACACAGGAAGAACTCAGCCAGGAACATGAGGGTGTGGAATGCAGCAGCCAGGAGGTGGCTGTGGAAAGTGGCAGCCAGGAGGAGGTGGGGGTAAGCGTCAGCCAGGCGGTGGGCGGGCAAAGGAGCCTCATAGAATGCCAGGTCCCTCCCCTCTGCCTTCCACGCAAAAGGGCGAAAAAGGGGGGGGATGTTGAGAAGTCAGCCCTGAGGCTGATTGGGGAGGCATCAGCGGCCCTCCAAACAAAACCCACCTATCAAGAGGCCTTTGCCGCCTTGGTTGCATGCAAGCTTGAGAAAATGGAGGAGGGGCAACAGCTCTTGTGTGAGGAGGTTATTATACACACCCTCAACAAGGGTCTGTTGGGCCAAATGACAGAAGAAACCCACTTGTGTGGTTTGGCCCATGCCCCTCCTCTTCCTTCTGCCACACCTCCAGCACCACAGCCACAGCCTGGAAGGAAGCATGGAAGGAAGACCAGAGAGTGATGACCTGGGTTCAGTCTGGTCTGACAGAAGATGCAGCCTGTTGTAGTACCACAGCCTGGGAACATAGATGTCATCTGCTGCTGTTCCGGGTTTCATGGACTTCAGGACCAGACTTCTCTCCCTCTGACATGTACTCCTCAGGCCACCAAGTTTTGCGTTTAAATAGCTGACGTGTGCCCTGGGGGCCAAAGGCTTCGCTAATCTCCCCAGTTTCTCCATCGCTGCCTCCCTGTTTATTTGTTACTGACACCCAAATAAAGGTTTTTTTTGTTTGAAGAAATACTTGCGTATGTGTTTTACTTCAAAAAGGCCAGTTTATTTGTGAGCAGGCAGGTACATTTCAAAAAAACAAAGTGAAATTAATAATAAGGGGTACCAACACTAAACAACCTCCTGTAGATTAAAAAAGAAAATATAAAAAATATAATAATGTTGTTGTGGTAAGTTTACACACAAAACACACCCCAAAAAATGGAAAGATGAGCAAACTGTCAAAAAAGGAGATGTTTAGGAAAAAAAAATGCAGCCAAAAAAGAACAAAATATAAAATTGTGTAGATGTGACGAATTCAAGAATTGTATTGCCGAAATGAGTAAAAAAGAGTCAGGAAATACATTCGGGAGAAGTGTGTGTGACTATGAGCATCTAAAGAAGTTCCTTCTTGCAGCATTGTAAAGAACAAGAGAATGCGCTTCATGAAAGAATTTTTAACATTGTAGGGTGACGAATGTGCTATATCGATTACGAGCAGTAGTTTTACCTGAGCGAGCGCTTCCGTGTCGGAATTTGATTGTGAGCATGCGTGACACCTTGTCCGTCGGAGTAGGCTACACATGATCGGAGTATGTCCGATCGGAGCATTTTGTCAGAAAATATTTCCGGCAAGTTGGAAAAGTTGGTCCGACGGATATTCCGACGGAAACGGTCTGATGCAGACCACACACAGTCGGAATATCCGACAAAACGCTCCGATCGGACACATTCTGACGGAATCTCCGATGTGTGTACAAGGGCTTAGTGTGTTCGTCTGAGCACTAATACAATCCCCGAGTGCTGCTCAGGACTAAAGACTAAGAATGAGCTTGGGGGTGTTATTTGGATATACCATATTTATCAGCTTATAACACTCACCTTCACTGCAATCAGTGCAGCCTCACCATTGCAAGCAAGGCAAGCTTCACCATTGCCATGAATGCAGCCTGATCGATGCCCATCTGCAACCTTGGAGGGGACGGGGAGGGGAGCGGAACAAGTGCCAACAGATTACATATAGGAGAATCTCCTGTTTACTCGGTGGCCTCTTTAATACAAAGTCCCACCTCCTATGATAGACAGAACAGTCGTCCAATGGCAGCCCAGGAGACAGGACTTCCTATTAAAGACGCCGCCGAGTAAACAGGAGATTCTCCTGTATGTACTCTGACAGCGCTTGTCACGCCCCCACCGAGGCAGTGCCGATAAATAAGATCTATATCTTTTGTGGCCCCCAGCGGGGGCAGTATTAAACCAAAATGTGGGCCAGGATTGGCCCGTGGGCCGGACTTTGGACATACCTGCTTTAAATGCTAATCAGTTATAGAGTTAGAGAAACCAAAATTACTCCCTTTTCTAGACTTTGAATGTGTTCTGCCAGTTAAGCTATGTAGCGTTAGTATGCTTTGCCTGTGATTTAGTGGATCCCATTTTAACTGCATTAAAGGATAACATTTGGACCAAAATACCAAAAACTGAGCATGCAGGATCTTATTCAAGTACACCTAAAACAAAGCATTTTACCAGAAAACACAAAGAATCCTGCAAGCCTCCACTGAACAGATGCCCATTCAATGTATAGAGAAAGAAAAAGCTGCTGGCATTAAACACGTCTCACAATTCGCGCAAACATAAATGAGTAAATACTACGCTGCGCTGTAAATATGATCTCATCAAAAATATAAAAATATATGTAAAAGGTAATAAGATCAATATAAGAAACAGCAGCTAAAATCAGAACACATTGTAATGAATTGAAAAGTGCTGTGCTATGTAATGTGCACTATACACCCAATAATTGGATACCAAATGTATATATATATATATATATATATATATATATATATATATATATATATATATATATATATATATATATATATATATATATATATATATAATAGAAACACACAAATATTGACCAATGCTGAAGTGCCAATAAATAATAAATAAAAAAAATATATAAGGGAGTGGAAACAAATGCACAGTAAGTATATAGTGCTCATGTGAAAAAAAACAAAAAAACACATAGATTAGTAAAATTCATAAAGTTTGTAGAAGTCCATAAAATATATGTGAAGGAAAGAAAAAAAAATATATATGTGTATATATAGCAAGTAATAAAGTGCTCATGTGTAAACAGTGTTCTGCTGTGTTTCTAATCATTAGGCAGGGTAGTCCATGCAATTCCAAAACAGCTTGGTAAGTGTTCAAAAGTGCCAAGGTGTCCTCCCTCCAGTGATCCCCTAGGTACGCTCACCTTAACGCTCACCTTAGAGCGTGCAACTTAGCGATTAACCGGTTCCCAACCAGCGCACGCCGATGTACGTCGGCAGAATGGCACGGGCAGGCATATTGGCGTACGGGTACGTCCAATCTTCAATGCCGTCCTGCCATCGCGAGCGCGCCACCAGCGGCGCGCTCGCGTGCTGGTCAGGACCCCCGTGACGGGACGGGACGGGGGAATGGAGAAGTGCCGTTGTAAACAGCATTTCTCCATTCTGCCTAGCAACTAGTGACGCTGATCTCTGCTCCATGTGATTGGAGCAGAGATCAGTGTTCACTAAATGAAAGGCCAACCCCCCACAGTTAGTAACACACCCCTACACTGCCAGTGTCATTTACACAGGAATCACTGCATTGATATAGCAGTGATTGCTGTATAACTGACAATGGTCCCAAAAATGTGTCAAAAATGTCCGATGTGTCCGCCATAATGTTGCAGTCACAATAAAAATCGCTGATCGCCGACATTACTAGTAAAAAAAATAATGATAATAAAAAATAATTAATAAAAATGCCATAAAACTATCCCTATTTTGTAAACGCTTTAACTTTTGCGCAAACCAATCAATAATCGCTTATTGCGTTTTTTTAACAAAAATATGTAGAAGAATACGTATCGGCCTAAACTGAGGGAAAATTTTTATTTTTTTATATATTTTTGGAGGATATTTATTACAACAAAAAGTAAAAAATAATGCGTTTTTTCAAAATTGTCGCTCTATTTTTGTTTATAGCGCAAAAAATAAAAACCGCAGAGGTGATCAAATACCACCAAAAGAAATCTCTATTTGTGGGAAAAAAAGGACGTCAATTTTGTTTGGGAGCCACGTCGCAGGACCGCGCAATTGTCAGTTAAAGCGACACAGTGCCGAATCGCAAAAAGTGGTCTGGTCTTTGACCAGCAAAATGGTCCGGTCTGTAAGTGGTTAAGCTAAGAACCTCCTCTGGGCTCAGAAGGGAAAAACTGCATCCAGGGCTCCTTAGTGAAATACCTACATTTATGAAAAGAATGGACAGTAAAGGCAGGGCTGGCATTGTTACCAGTGAATTAATCAGGGAGAATTGAAACACAGAATGGTAATTTTTTCCCCATCATGTGACTCTCTAGCCTCATACACACCATCAGATTGTTGGTCAACAAAAGCGGCAAACTTTTGTCCGAAGGGCGTGTGCCAGGAACTTGTCTTACATACAACGGTACACAATTGTTGGCCAACAAACACGTACGTAGTGACGTACTACGAGGAATTTCAGCTCTTGAGCGTCACCTTTTGGGTACCTTCTTATAATGTCGTGTTTGGTGAGCATTGATTTTGAGAAAGTGTGTTTGTACTTTCAACTTGTGTAACGGACTTGTGTACAGAAAATCTGACAACAGACCGTTGTCCGCCAAAAATTTACTAGCCTGCCATCCAACATTTGTTGGTGAAAAGTTGGACAACAATTGTCAGATGGAGCATACTAATGGTCGGATTTTAGGCCAACAGTTTGTCATCACACAATTCCCTGCCAAAAATCCGATCGTGTGCACAAGGCTTAAGACTTTAACCTCATTTACACAACTGGTTAGAAATACATTCCTGTGCATAACATTACCTACTGATCACAGGGGAGCTACAGTTCATTGAGGGAACCAACCATGAATGTCAACAAGTACTGTGACATACTGAAGCCGAGCATGATCCCCTCCCTTCGTAGACAGGGCCACAGGGCAGTATTCCAACATGATCACGACCCCAAACACACCTCCAAGATGATCACTGCCTTGCTAAAGAAGCTTAGGGTAAAGGTGATGGACTGGCCAAGCATGTCTCCACACAGTCCTTAAAGCCGCGTACACACGTAGTGGTATGTCCGACGTACTTAGTCTGGCGGACTTCCCGCCAGACTGTCCGTCGGACTTTCCGAACGGGCTACTTGTCCACACACGGCACTTTTTGAGCGGACTAATACGGCGTACTAAATACGGCATACTAAGTCCGCCCTACTTTTGAAATGAACGGACTCGCCCACACACGCGGAGGAAAGTCCGCTCATTTCGAGCGCGTCTCCAGGTAGGCGGGGCCCGCAAAGGAGACGTCGCTGGCCCCGCCGCCTGGTATGGACTTAAAGGGGAACCCCAACGCCGAAAAAAATTGGCGTGGGGGTCCCCCCAAGTCCACAACAGACCCTTGTCCGAGCACGCTGGCCGGCCAGGAAAGGGGGGGTGAGCGAGCACCCCCCCTCCTGAGCCGTACCAGGCTGCGTGCCCTCAACATGGGGGGTGCCTAGGGGAAGGGGGGGCCGCGCGGCCCCCCACCCCAAAGCACCTTCTTCCCATGTTGATGAGGACAAGGGCCTCTTCCCGACAACCCTGGCCGTTGGTTGTCGGGGTCTGCGGGCGGGGGGCTTATCGGAATCCGGGAGCCCCCTTTATTAAGGGGGCCCCCGGATACCGGCCCCCCACCCTATGTGAATGAGTATGGGGTACAATGTACCCCTACCCATTTACCTGTAAAATAAAAGTACAAAAAAAACACAACACACGAGATAAAATACTTTATTGCACAGCTCCGTGGGTCTTCCGTCTTCGGGGGTCTTCTCGCCGGACTCCTCCGCTATCTTCTTGTAGCTCTTTTGCTAGCGGAGGAGTCCGGCTTTCTTCCTCGCCGCCGGCCTCTTCTTCCGACTTCGGGGGTCTTGTCCCCCTCTTCGGTTCTTCTGCCGGGCTACCGTGCCTTCTTATAGCTCTTTTACAGGCGGTGGCCCGGTCTTCTGTCGCCGCCGCCTTCCGTTCTTCTTCTTCTTCTTCTCCTCCTCCTCCAGGAGATGTTGACTCGACGATCTCTCCGGCCGCAATGCCAGGGACGCGCTGCGCTGCCACTTATATAGGGACAAGGGGCGGTGTCACATGGGTTTATGTCACATGGGTTGGTGTCACATGGTGACCCCGCCCCCTTACGATGTCACAGTCCCGGAGGATGCTGGGACTGTCGCCATGTGACATCAACCCATGTGACCAACCCATGTGACATAAACCCATGTGACACTGCCCCTTGTCCCTATATAAGTGGCAGCGCAGCGCGTCCCTGGCATTGCGGCCGGAGAGATCGTCGAGTCAACATCTCCTGGAGAAGAAGAAGAAGAAGAAGAACGGAAGGCGGCGGCGGTGACAGAAGACCGGGCCACCGCCTGTAAAAGAGCTATAAGAAGGCGCAGTGGCCCGGCAGAAGAACCGAAGAGGGGGACAAGACCCCCGAAGTCGGAAGAAGAGGTCGGCGGCGAGGAAGAAAGCCGGACTCCTCCGCTAGCAAAAGAGCTACAAGAAAATAGCGGAGGAGTCCGGCGAGAAGACCCCCGAAGACGGAAGACCCCCGGAGCTGTGCAATAAAGTATTTTATCTCGTGTGTTGTGTTTTTTTTGTACTTTTATTTTACAGGTGAATGGGTAGGGGTACATTGTACCCCATACTCATTCAAATAGGGTGGGAGGCCGGTATCCGGGGCCCCCTTATTAAAGGGGGCTCCCGGATTCCGATAAGCCCCCTGCCCGCAGACCCCGACAACCAACGGCCAGGTTTGTCGGGAAGAGGCCCTTGTCCTCATCAACATGGGGACAAGGTGCTTTGGGGTGGGGGGGGCCGCGCGCCCCCCTTCCCCAAGGCACCCCCCATGTTGAGGGCACGCGGCCTGGTACGGCTCAGGAGGGGGGGGGGCGCTCGCTCGCCCCCCCTTTCCTGGCCGGCCGGGTAGCGTGCTCGGACAAGGGTCTGTTGTGGACTTGGGGGGACCCCCACGCCGATTTTTTTCGGCGTTGGGGTTCCCCTTTAAGTCCATACCAGGCGGCGGGGCCAGCGACGTCTCCTTCGCGGGCCCCGCCTACCTGGAGACCCACTCAAAATGAGCGGACTTTTCTCCAAACGGGAAAAGTCCGCTCATTTCAAAAGTACGGCGGACTGGCATACACACGGCTGGATTGTCCGCCGAAATGCGAGTCCACCGGGAAGATTGGAGTGCAACACAGCATTCTAAGTCCGCCGTACTTTCGGGTCAAAAAAGTATGCCGGAGGCTACACACGGGGGGATTGTTTGGCGGACTTGAGTTTGCCGGACTTTTCCACCGGATTGTTTGATCATGTGTACGCGGCATAAATTGACACTAGTTTTCCATCTCTGACATGGAAGGCCACAGACTCGTCAGCGCATATAGTATAATCTTTGAAGTAGAAATATTTATGTTTGTTATAATTTAATGGTGCATTCACACAACTTCCACCATGCTACTGGATGTCAGAACATACATGTCCATATAAAATCCTGAAGTAAAAAAACAAAAAAAAAAAAAAAAACAAACCTTCACATAAATGGTATTTTTACATAACACAGCAGGATCACCAAGCTCAAAGTGAAAATGTGCTTTAGGATAGCTTATCTCCTTTTGACATTTTTGTGACATACATAGGAAAAAATAAGTTTGCAAAAATGATTGTTATAACATTAAAGTGTTTGTAAAGCTTAACCGCTTAAGGACCGCCGTATAGCCATTGTACGTCATCGCAATGGCACCGGCAGGCACAAGCACGTACATATACGTGCTTGCCTTCCAGCGGGTGGGGGGTCCGCTTGGACCCCCTCCCGTTGGATACGGAGGTCCGTTTCGCTTCAGGAGCGATCCGAGATGAGGGGATGGCCGTTGGTTTCTGGCCATCCCTTCTCGATCGCTCCTGGCGAATGAGAAGCTTCCTCCCTCTGTGTATAGTAAACACAGGCAGGGAGGAAGTGATGTCATTCTCCTCGGGGCGGTCTTTTTGACCGGACTACGAGGAGAAGACAGAAAGTAAATGTGCATCAACACTACACTGACATGTAGGCACACACAGGCACACAACCCCCCCCCCCCCCCCCCGATCCCCCCCCCGCCCCCAGTCACAGTGTCACTGATTGCAGTGATCATTTATTTACTGATCACTGCATTCAGTGTCAGTTGTAAAAGTAAAAACTGTCAGGGCAGTTAGTGTTAGGTCCAGGGTAGCCCCCTACCACCCCCCAATAAAGGTTTAACCCCCTGATTGCCCCTAGAGTTAACCCTTTCACCCCCTTACTTCACCGCCGTACTTTCGGGTCAAAAAAGTATGCCGGAGGCTACACACGGGGGGATTGTTTGGCGGACTTGAGTTTGCCGGACTTTTCCACCGGATTGTTTGATCATGTGTACGCGGCATAAATTTACACTAGTTTTCCATCTCTGACATGGAAGGCCACAGACTCGTCAGCGCGTATAGTATAATCTTGGAAGTAGAAATATTTATGTTTGTTATAATTTAATGGTGCATTCACACAACTTCCACCATGCTACTGGATGTCAGAACATACATGTCCATATAAAATCCTGAAGTAAAAAAACAAAAAAAAAACAAACAAACCTTCACATAAATGGTATTTTTACATAACACAGCAGGATCACCAAGCTCAAAGTGAAAATGTGTGCTTTAGGATAGCTTATCTCCTTTTGACATTTTTGTGACATACATAGGAAAAAATAAGTTTGCAAAAATGATTGTTATAACATTAAAGTGTTTGTAAAGCTTAACCGCTTAAGGACCGCCGTATTGCCATTGTACGTCATCGCAATGGCACCGGCAGGCACAAGCACGTACATGTACGTGCTTGCCTTCCAGTGGGTGGGGGGTCCGCTTGGACCCCCTCCCGCTGGATACGGTGGTCCGTTTCGCTTCAGGAGCGATCCGAGATGAGGGGATGGCCGTTGGTTTCTGGCCATCCCTTCTCGATCGCTCCTGGCGAATGAGAAGCTTCCTCCCTCTGTGTATAGTAAACACAGGCAGGGAGGAAGTGATGTCATTCTCCTCGGGGCGGTCTTTTTGACCGGACTACGAGGAGAAGACAGAAAGTAAGTGTGCATCAACACTACACTGACATGTAGGCACACACAGGCACACAACCCCCCCCCCGATCCCCCCCGATCGCCCCCCGATCCCCCCCGCCCCCAGTCACAGTGTCACTGATTGCAGTGATCATTTATTTACTGATCACTGCATTCAGTGTCAGTTGTAAAAGTAAAAACTGTCAGGGCAGTTAGTGTTAGGTCCAGGGTAGCCCCCTACCACCCCCCAATTAAGGTTTAACCCCCTGATTGCCCCTAGAGTTAACCCTTTCACCCCCTTTTGCCAATGTCACGAAGCGATCATTTTTCTGATCGCTGCATTAGTGTCGCTAGTGTCGCTAGGTAGCTAGTTATTTTTTTAGGTTCACCGCCAGGTTTTTATAGCGCTAGGTACCCCGATATACTACCCAATAATGGTTTTAACCCCCTGATTGCCCCTAGTTAACCCTTTCACCCCCTTTTGCCAGTGTCACTAAAGCCACGTACACACGGGCGGACTGTATGGCCAACTTAGTCAGTCGAAACACATTTCAGCGGACAGTCCGCTCGTGTGTGGGCTTCAGCTGACTTTTTCAGCATGCAGTCTGGCGGACTAAGTATTTCGGAATTTCCGTAATACTGTCCATCATACTTTGGTTTCAGCGGACAATCCGCTCGTGAGTAGGCTAGTTCGACGGACTAAGTATGGTGCATGCTCAGAAAGGATTTACACGGCGAAAGGTTGCATTGCTGTGTATTGGACTTCCTATTTCTAGTCTCGTCGTACGTGCTGTACACGTCATCGCGCAAGCTTTCGATGGACTGTTTGTGCATCCGTGTGTGGTCAAGTCCGTTCATTCGAAAGTAGGACGGACTGTCCGTCGGATTGTCTGACGGACTAAGTTGGCCATACAGTCCGCCCGTGTGTACGCGGCTTAAGCGATCATTTTTCTGATCGCTGCATTAGTCTCGCTAGTGTCGCTAGGTAGCTAGTTATTTTTTTAGGTTCACCGCCAGGTTTTTATAGCGCTAGGTACCCCGATATACTACCCAATAATGGTTTTAACCCCCTGATTGCCCCTAGTTAACCCTTTCACCCCCTTTTGCCAGTGTCACTAAGCGATCATTTTTCTGATCGCTGCATTAGTGTCGCTAGTGTCGCTAGGTAGCTAGTTATTTTTTTAGGTTCACCGCCAGGTTTTTATAGCGCTAGGTACCCCGATATACTACCCAATAATGGTTTTAACCCCCTGATTGTCCCTAGTTAACCCTTTCACCCCCTTTTGCCAGTGTCACTAAGCGATCATTTTTCAGATCGCTGCATTAGTGTCGCTAGTGTCGCTAGGTAGCTAGTTATTTTTTTAGGTTCACCGCCAGGTTTTTATAGCGCTAGGTACCCCGATATACTACCCAATAATGGTTTTAACCCCCTGATTGCCCCTAGTTAACCCTTTCACCAGCGATCACAGTATAAGTGTCACTGGTGACGCTGGTTAGCCAGTTAGTTATTTAGGTTCCCCGTCAGGTTTTTATATAGCACCAGGGACCCCCATATACTACCTAATAAAAATTTGAACCCCCTCATTGCCCCTAGTTAACCCTTTCACCAGTGATCACCGTATAAGTGTTATGGGTGACTCTGATTAGTTTGCTTTTTATAGCATCAGGGCACCCACCATTTATTACCCAATAAAGGTTTAACCCCCTGATCACCCGGCGGGTGATATCAATTAGGTTTTAGGGTCAGGGTCTGCGTTGCCCCAGGCAGCGCTAGGTTAGTGCCAGTACACCCACACGCAAAGCATACACCTCCCGTAGTGGTATAGAATTTGAACAGATCAATATCTGATCTGATCAGATCTATACTAGCATCCCCAGCAGTTTAGGGTTCCAAAAAAACGCATTGTTAGTGGGAACAGCCCAGATACCTGCTGGCACCTGCGTTTTGCCCCTCTGCCCAGCCCACCCAAGTGCAGTATCGATCGATCACTGTCACTTACAAAACACTAAACACATAACTGCAGCGATCACAGAGTCAGGCCTGAACCCTGCGATCGCTAACAGTTTTTTTTGGTAGCATTTTATATTTAAATCCGGAAGGCAGTGCTTGGTTTTCGGGGTCCCGTACGCGGCTAGGCTCCCAAAAAGTCCCCCACATGTGGTATCCCCGTACTCGGGAGAAGCAGCAGAATTTATTTTGCGGTGTCATTTGACTTATGCCCATAGCCTGTGTGAGCAATATATCATTTAGTGACAACTTTGTGCAAAAAAAAAAAAAATTGTAACATTCCTGCAACTTGTGGCAAAATATAAAATATTTCATGGACTCAACATGCCTCTCAGTAAATAGCTTGGGGTGTCTACTTTCCAAAATGGGGTCATTTGGGGGGGTTTTGTGCTATTTTGGCATTTTATGGACTTCGAAACTGTGATAGGTAGTGAGGAGTGAAATCAAAAATTTGCACCCTTAGAAACCCTGAAGGCAGTGATTGGTTTTCGGGGTGCCGTACGCAGCTAGACTCCCAAAAAGTCCCACATATGTGGTATCCTCGTACTCAGGAGAAGCAGCAGAATATATTTTGGGGTGCAATTCCACATATAACTATGGCATGTGTGAGCAATATATCATTTAGTGACAACTTTTTGTAAACTTTTTTTTTTTTGTGTGTCATTATTCAATCACTTGGGACAAAAAAAAAATATTCAATGGGCTCAACATGCCTCTTCACAACTTCCTTGGGGTGTCTACTTTCCAAAATGGGGTCATTTGGGGGGGTTTTGTGTTATTTTGGCATTTTATGGCCTTCGAAACTGTGATAGGTATTGAGGAGTGAAATCAAAAATTTGCACCCTTAGAAATCCTGAAGGCAGTGATTGGTTTTCGGGGTGCCGTACGCGGCTAGACTCCCAAAAAGTCCCACATATGTGGTATCCCCGTACTCAGGAGAAGCAGCAGAATATATTTTGGGGTGCAATTCCACATATAACTATGGCATGTGTGAGCAATATATCATTTAGTGACAACTTTTTGTAAATTTTTTTTTTTTTTGTGTCATTATTCAATCACTTGGGACAAAAAAAAATATTCAATGGGCTCAACATGCCTCTCCACAACTTCCTTGGGGTGTCTACTTTCCAAAATGGGGTCATTTGGGGGGGTTTTGTGTTATTTTGGCATTTTATGGCCTTCGAAACTGTGATAGGTAGTGAGGAGTGAAATCAAAAATTTGCACCCTTAGAAATCCTGAAGGCAATGATTGGTTTTCGGGGTGCCGTACGCGGCTAGACTCCCAAAAAGTCCCACATATGTGGTATCCCCGTACTCAGGAGAAGCAGCAGAATATATTTTGGGGTGCAATTCCACATATAACTATGGCATGTGTGAGCAATATATCATTTAGTGACAACTTTTTGTAAACTTTTTTTTTTTTGTGTCATTATTCAATCACTTGGGACAAAAAAAAAAAATATTCAATGGGCTCAACATGCCTCTCCACAACTTCCTTGGGGTGTCTACTTTCCAAAATGGGGTAATTTGGGGGAGGTTTGTACTGCCCTGCCATTTTAGCACCTCAAGAAATGAGATAGGCAGTCGTAAATTAAAAGCTGTGTAAATTCCAGAAAATTTACTCTAGTTTGTAGACGCTATAACTTTTGCGCAAACCAATAAATATACGCTTATTGACATTTTTTTTACTAGACATGTGGCTGAATAAATTTTGCCCTAAATGTATGACTAAAATTGAGTTTATTCGATTTTTCTTATAACAAAAATTAGAAAATATCATTTTTTCTCAAAATTTTCGGTCCTTTTCCATTTATATCGCAAAAAATAAAAATCGCAGAGGCAATCAAATACCATCAAAAGAAAGCTCTATTTGTGAGAAAAAAAGGACGTAAATTTCGTTTGGGTACAACATTGCATGACCGCGCAATTACCAGTTAAAGTAGTGCAGTGCGAAATTGTAAAAAGACCTCTGGTCCTTAGGCTGTTAATTGGTCCGGGGCTGAAGTGGTTAAATGGTTTTCTTTAAAATAAAAAAAATTTTATACTTATTTCGCTCTGTGCAATAGTTTTACACAGAGCAGCCCAAAACCTCCTTTAGGGTCCCCCGCCACCCCACTAGGCCATTCTGTTGTGTGCGCCACTATAACAAGCCACTTGCTATGGGGGTGCACGTGCAGGCTTAGTCCCAAGCCAGGCTATGTGCATCCATAGTCACACCCCACCCTTTCCTCCTTCCTCACAAAATTTAACTGACGGCAGCAAGACCCGATGGCTCCCCTTGCTGCAGAGTCTTTTGTGAGAACGCAGGGAAGGGAAAAGAGCTGGTACAGACAGGCACAGCGCTGGACTGAGAGAGCTCAGGTAAGTGTTTGGGGAGGGGGGGGGGGTTCTGTGAGGAGGAGCTAATGAAAGATTTTTACCCTAATGGAGAGAATGCATTAAAGAAGGAATACCTTTTTGCCTTTTTAACCCCCTTTAAAGCATAACTGAACCCAAGAACAAAAAGTTAATGTATTGCAGAGTACCAATATTTAGATGTGGTGGCTGCCTTAGTTAGTTTACATGAGCCCCCTGTCAGTAATGTATAAACTGTATGTAGCATCAGTTGTATACAGCGCTGTGCTCCCACAGAGTTACAGGTACTTCCTGTTCTGCTCCTGGAGTAAAATGCAGTTAGACTGAGCGGTGCTCAGCCATTAACAAGTAGTATTGTATTTTTATGAATGAATACAAGGCAACCTCTAGCTGAAATGAAGATCATGACATCATCCACCCACCTCTACACCTCAACCAGAGTCAGAGGATGCCTTGTATGCATTCCCTTGGCATACACCCCCTTGCAGCGCTGCAGTTTTCTCATCCTCTACCTCTCAAAGGTTTGAAGCATGGTAAACGTTGTTTATGCTTCAGTTTGTGAATGAAAAGGCTTTGTGAACTGCAAGCAAGGGGATTGGGGATCTGTATCTTGAATCCCTTCCTCTGTTTTAAAAGTAAGGCTGGGTTCACACTATTACGAATTGGATGTGGCATCCAATTCGCAACAGCAGGAGAATGTGGCTGATGGGGCTCCGTTGCTAATTTTCACAGGAGCCCTGTGCGTCTTTTGGTCCACTTCAGGTCCGAATTCAGCCCAAAATTCGGGCTGAACTTGGACTTGAAAAACGGTGAACCGGGACACACAGAACCCCTGCTGTGAGCCACATTGGCATCCAGTTTGAACCAAGCTTGAAACATCAGGGGCCTATTTAGAGGCCTATTTTACCAAAGCACCCCCCCCCCCCCCCTAACAGGGTTGTTAAAAAAAAAAAGGATTTTTGTACTCACCGTAAAATCCTTTTCTCTGAAGTTCATTGACGGACACAGCATCTTCATCTTGACCTTAGGTTATATTGCCATCTTCAGGAGAGGACTAGGCAGGTCATGAAAAACAGCAAAACTGCACAGTACCACCCAGGGGAGCGGTCCTACTGGCTATAACCCCTCACACTGCATCCAGCAGCTCAGTTAGTCAAAAAGCAGTACAAACATAAATAGGAGGGGTGGGTGCTGTGTCCGTCAATGAACTTCAGAGAAAAGTATTTTACGGTGAGTACAAAAATCTATTTTTGCTTTCGTTCCTTGATGGACACAGTGTCTTCATCTTGACCTTAGGGACGTCCCCAAGCAGTGTCAAAAATGAGGGGTGGGAACAGCAAGAAAATAACCACACCCATAACAACCAAAGCTCTTCAACGGAGGAGTTGCAACCTTAAACAGCCGCCTGAAAAACCTTGTGAAAGTGTGAACAGACGCTGCCTTACACCCCTGGGAAACGGACGCTTGATGTTGGTAAGCCCAGGAGGAACCAATTGCCTTGGTTGAATGTGCAGTGACAGGAAAGGGTCGCCCGTCCCCTTAAGGCATAAGCCTGAACCATGATCTGTCTGATCCACCGTGAAATGGTGGCCGACGAGACCGCCAGGCCCTTCTTCGGACCAATGATACAAACAGCGAGTCCGAGCTCAGAAAAGGAGCCATAGCAGACAGATACACTCGCAGAGACCAGACCACTTCCAAGGAATGCAAAGCAACCTCTTTGGGGTGTGACAGCCAAGGACATAAGGATGGAAGGACAATGCCCTCATTTAGATGAAATGCCGAAACCATCTTTGGAAGAAACAAAGTCTGCGGACACAGCACCACCTTATTCTTGTGGAGGACCAAGTAGGGAGACTTGCATGACAAGGCCGCCAACTCAGAAACCCCCCTGGCAGATGTACTCACCACTAGAAAGACTTTCTGAGAGAGTGTCAATAAGGGGATCTCCCTGTTTTCAAATGGCGGTTTCTGAAGCACCGAGAGCACCAGATTCAAATCCCTTGGAGGCAGCTGTGGTCGAACCGGAGGGGCCACATGTTTAACCCCCTGAACAAATGTACTCACCAATGAATGAGTCGCCAAAGGTTGCTGAAAAAAAAAAAAAAGACAGCCAAAGCTGATACCTGCCCCTTAAATGGTTCTAAAGGTACGTTTCTGGTCCACTCCTCTCTGCAAAAACAGCAGAATCCTGGAAACTGAATATGTACACGGACGCCACCCCATCTCCTCACACATGGAGATGTAGGCCTTCCACATACGATGATAAATCTTGAGAGAAGATGACTTCCGTGCTCTCAGCATAGTGGAGATTACCGAATCCGACAGACCTCGGTCCCTTAGCACCTGGCTTTCAACAGCCATGCTGTTAAAGCCAGCGACTGTAAAGCAGGATGAAGTACTGGACCTTGCAACAGAAGGTCCTCTCGCATCGGCAGCCACCAAGGAACATCCGCCACCATTCGTACTATGACGCCGAGGCCAATCTGGGGCAATCGGAATCACCAGAATCCCCTCGGCCTCCACTCTGCAAAGCAGACTTGGTATAAGTTTGAGTGGGGGGGGAGGCATAAATCAGCCGATAATGCCCCCATGGAGCCAACACGTCTGCCCAGGGATCTTTGACCTGTCCACAAACATCTGTACCTTCCAATTGAGTCAAGAAGCCAGGAGATCTACATCTGGCGTGCCCCACCTTAGGCAAAGGAGCCAAAATAAATTCAGATGTAGTGACCATTCCCCTTGGTCTAGCATCTGACGACTTAGGTAGTCCGCCTGCCAGTTTTCTACTCCCGGAATGTACACGGCCGACAGAGCTGGCACGCAGCGCTCTGCCCACCGCAAGATGTGAGCGACCTCCAGTGCTGCAGCTGAGCTCCTTGTTCCTCCTTAATGGTTGACATATGCCTTTGCTGTGGCGTTGTCCAACTGGATCCTGACCGGACGCCCCTGTAGCTTCTGTGACCATGTGGAGAGGCACCGCCTGATCGCCCAAAGTTCCAGCACATCGATTGGAAAGCTGGATTCTTCCTGTGTCCAGTGGCCCTGGGCCAACTGTACGCCCCAAACTCCACCCTAACCGGTCAGACTGGTGTCCGTTGTAATCACCGTCCAATGAAGAGGAAGGAACGACTTCCCGGACCTCAGCCACCAGAGCAGGAAATCTCTGACTAGCAGGCTCACCAGAATTTGACAATCCAGGTCCTGTACTGCCCCGAACAGGGCTTCCCGACGAGCCAAAAGAAGATGAAGGTTGGAGGGAAAAAAATCAGTTTGGTGGACAAGAAACTATCTTGTATCCTGATGAAACCAGTTCGCAGACGCACTGGTTGGAAAGTAAGCAGGTCCACCATGCTGCAAACTCCCGAAGGTGACCCCCTACCCGAGAGTCAGACAAGGGCAAACCTTCATGTGGCAACAGATTGCTCACAGGCTTGTTTGGCTTGTGAAACCAGGGTCCCTCTGCAGGCACCTTGTTGGTCTGAGAACGCTTACCTGCCGACCCGGGTGGACGAAAAATCCGCTTCTGAGCAGAAAAGGGGGGCCCTTGGCTACGGTGCTTACCTTTCCTGGACTGTGGGATCAATGTACTCTTACCCCCAGTAACATTTTTAATAATGTCATCCAGCGAGGCTCCAAACAGCCTCTCTCCCTGGAAGGGAAAATCCGCCAGTGCTTTCTTAAATGCCTGGTCTGCAGACCAGCATTTTAGCCAAATCAGGTGACGTAGTACCACAGCCGATACTGAGGCTCTAGAGAGCAAGGGGGCCATATTGAAGGCCAATCACAGACATACTTAAGGCCCTGCACCAACTGGTCCGCCAGCTCCATGCAGACCGGGGAAGCCTGTTTCTTCTCCAACTCACGGTCCAACAATTTAGACCATTCAGTAAGCATCTGTGACACCAAGGCCATGGCTAACACTGGCCGCAATGCTGACCCCACCACCATAAACATGGACCGGGCAACCACCTCAGCTCTCCTGTTGGCAGGATCCTTGAAAGCAGGGGTCCCTTCCACCGGAATCATGGTTAGCTTATTTAACCTGGATACCGGGGGGGGGGGGGGGGGCGTCAACAATCAGAGTAGATGTCCATTTCTTCAGGAAACTCTCCTCAAAGGGGTAACGCATGCGTCTCGGGACTGAAAAGGCCCGCTGTGGGTTTCCCCACTCCTTGTAAATAAACTTATCAAAATAAGTTAGTTAAGGAAACACCTTAGCCGTGCGGGCAGGCTTGTGGGACCCAAAAGGGGCCAACACCTCTGTAGATGCCCCTGTCGTATCCTCCATCTTTAGTGTATCACGCACCGCTGCGATAAGTGCTCCTACAAGCGCTTTTTCCAGTGCTTCTCACTGTCCGAACGGTCCTGGTCCGCATCATCTGAAACCTCAGAACAGGGGCCGCCTGCCACAGCGAGACCCGAGTCTGAATCAGCGCTTTCCCTAGCAGACGGTGGGGGGAGGGGGTGTTTTCTACCCCCCTCGCACCTGCACGTCATTTTCACCCTGGCAACAAAGAACTCCAGGACCGCCGACAGAGCATCCATAGGCACTGCAGGTACAGAGGAACCGGTTGCCATAACAAGGATGTCTGGGGAAGAAGCGCCAGCTTCCAACACCATGCTGACCCGTACTCGCCTGTCATCACTTAGGGACCTAAGGCAAGTCACACAAAATGCCCACCCTCCTAGTTGCTACAGACTGAGCAGCCCCCCACAGGACTCACCACCCTGACCCAGGTACTGCTCTGTGCTGCCGCCATCCACTCTCCCCTGTCAGCCATGAGGTGTTCTGTGTAAAATTTGCACTGTTCCAGAAAGAAACAAAAACTGTCACCGAGCGCTAGAGGCAAAACAAGCTGAGGCTACTAGAAAATGCCCACCTCAGCAAAGAACATCTGAGGGCGCCGGGAAAATGGCCACTGGACTTCCAGAAAATGGGCAAAAGGGAAAAAACTGTCTGTGGCTACAGAAAAATGGCCACGGTCCAAGCGGCGGCCTCTCCCACATGGCGTACACATTAAAACACCCCACCATGGCCCAAAAAACAGGGAAAAGGACGAGTGGACAACCAACACCCAGCACAGCTCCCTGCCAGGTAGGTGCACCGCACCCCCAAATGCCCAGTCACACAGCAGCCCATAGGATGGGGAGGAGGGAAAGGGACAAGTAGAGAATAACTGGAGAGTGAGAGACCCCCTAGTCAACCTCCCAGGGAATGCCCAGCTGCTCCATCCTGCCAAGACAGGTGGAACCATACTTGCCCCTCCTACAGGGACTGATGGATGCATTCCACTGACACAGCCATCACCTGAGCAGCACGGGGTGGCTGTCAGCCACGGCACACTGTGACACGGACAGCAGTAGCCTGGTCATATGTGTTCCCCGGAGCATATAGCTCACCGGCCACCCCTGGATCAGACGGGGCATGTCATGGCTGACCCGGCGCGTAGCTAAGGTCTGCTCATGCTTGATGGCCAGGCTGGGGAGACTACCAGGATCTATATTTTCCAGCCTGTCACCCAGCCTGTTGATTGTAGATCACAGGAATCAAAACTGCAGAAAAATGAAAAAATTCCCAGGACCAATGGTCCCCACCGGGAGCCAGGTCCTTCTACACTAGGCAGGAGTCTGCCCCCTGTGAGGTACTGTGCAGTTTTGCCGTTTTTACATGTTCTGCCAAGTCCTCTCCTGAAGGTGGAGATATAACATAAGGTCAAGCTGAAGATGCTGTGTCCATCAGTGAACGAAAGAGAAATAAGTATACAATAACGTAAAGAAATAAAAATTGTATAAGGAGATAATTACAAAAAAAAAAGCCATAATTCATGGCTTATTTGTATGGGTGCTGCGGCCTGTACAGCATGATGAGTTTTTTTATGCAGCTGTAGCCCCCGGAGCTGTGTGCAGGCAGCCTATGTTACTCTATGGGGATGCAGCATCTGTATGAACATTGCCGCAGGTCCTAATTTGACAGGTGCAGATGAGCACCCCCAAAATGCGCACTCTGTGTCTGTGTTTGGGGCCATGCAACAGCACACTTCCCAAATTCGGACCTGTGGCTGTATTTGCTGCTGCATCCAAACAGAGTAACATAGGCTGCCTGCACGCAGCTCCAGCCACATAAATAAATCGCTCATCACACCGTACTGGGCACAGTGTCTGCATGCATGAGCCGCAAGACCTCATCCACACACAGTGCATCTCTGTACCCAGGAATCACCGGTGTTTATGTACACACTCAGGCAGGTTGACAGACACTGTGGCTGTACACAAGTAATCTCACATTCTGAATGCAAACTGGGCTGCTGATAAATCCCTATATACATGTAGCCACAATGTCCGTCAGCCTCTTGTTGAACAGGTTGCTGCCCACGGTTGTATGCAAACAGTTTTGAATCCTGGGCACAGAAATACTGTCTTGTGATGCTAAACTACCCTTTTGGCCTTGTGAATGAGGCCTACAACATAAATGTGCATTGCTGCAAATTGTAATGCACTGCATTTTAATTTGCAGCAATGCAGCATTTTATCACAACTGACACCATTGCAACGCACTGAAAATCAACCTCCAAATAGTTTTACAGTTCTGTGTACCTTCAATTTTTACCACAAAAAAGCACAATTTTAAATGTACAAATATGTTATTTATCAGCTCATTATAGTTTTATCATTTAGATTTAGTAGGAACAAACAACTGAAAGATTTAAATGAAAAATAAATAAATAAATAAATTAAAAAAAAACTCCAGGGGCACCAATTAAGTGAAGATTTTCCAATGGGCTTTTGGTACACTCAGTCCCACCCCCAATGCAGTCAAATAAGAGATCATGATAAAACATCCCTACACATCATACAGGAAAGGTGTATGGAGACAGGTTCAAAGTTATTATCCCCTGCAAAGTTAGAGTTGTCATATTTAGTAATGTATGTTTCAACTTCTTGCTCAACATATTTACCTTTACAAATTACAACATGATAGGCAGGGGGCTGTGCTCCTAAACATAAATTATGGTTTCACCTACTGACTTCTCCATGTCTTCAAAATGGCTGTCAGATATCAGAGAGGTCTTGCTAGTTAAAATCCAGTAAAATATGATGTTTAGCGTAAAGTAGCTGTGTTTTTGGAGCAGGTGGGTTTAGCATAAATCAGCACATCAAAAACCTTGGGATAAACAAATAAATCTTTACATGCCTGAGGCACCTTATGATAGAATCTGCAGATGCTTAAAGACAAGAAAAATGCCTAAAGCACAAGATACCTCTTACGGTATACATGTGAAGCTCATTTATTTTTGCATGTTTCCTAGTGCTCTAACAGTCTCAACCTATAAAAGTTAAAGCCGAGGTCCACCCTAAAATAAAAAGTAAAATATAGAAAGAGTAAAATGTTGCCAAGAAAAAGTTTTTTGTTATATATAGTATCTAACAAAAGTGCGTACACCCCTCACATTTTATTTTATTATATATATCTTTTCATGTGACAACACTAAACAAATGACACTGTGCTACAATGTACAGTAGTGAGTGTACTGCTTGTATAACAGTGTAAATTTGCTGTCCCTCAAAAATAACACACAGCCATTAAAGGGGTTAGTAAAGTTTAGTTTTTTATTTTCTAAATAGGTTCCTTTAAGCTAGTGCATGGTTGGTTTACTTACCTTTTCCTTTGATTTCCCTTCTAAATGTATTTCTTTGTCTAAATTTCTCACTTCCTGTTTCTCTTCAGTAAACTTCACACCATCATCCGAGTGGTGTTTAGTCAGCCACAACAGCTTACTGAGGAGGAACAGGAAGTGAGAAATTCAGACAAAGAAAACAAAGGAAAAAAAAAACATTTAGAAGGGAAATTGAAGGAACCTATTTAGAAAATAAAAAACGAACCTTTACAACCCCTTTAATGTCAAAACCACTGGCAACAAAAGTGAATACACCCCTAAGTGAAAATGTCCAAATTGGGCCCAATTAGCTATTTTTCCTACCTCATGTCATGGGACTCGTTAGTTTTACAAGGTATCAGGTGTGAATGAGGAGCAGGTGTGTTAAATTTGGTGTTATCGCTCTTACTCACACTGGTCACTGGAAGTTCAACATGGCACCTCATGGCAAAGAATTGAGCATCTGAAAAAAAAAAGAATTGTTGCTCCACATAAAGATGACCTAGGCTATAAGAAGATGGCAAAGACCCTGAAACTGAGCTGCAGCACAGTGGCCAAGACCATACAGCGATTTAACAGGACAGGTTCCACTCAGAACAGGCCTCGCAATGGTCAACCAAAGAAGTTGAGTGCACATGCCCAGCGTCATATCCAGAGGTTGTCTTTGGGAAAAATACGTATGAGTGCCTCCAGCATTGCTGCAGAGGTTGAAGGGGTGGGATCAGCCTCTCAGTGCTCAGACCATACGCCGCACACTGCATCAAATTGTCTGTATGGCTGTCTTCCCAGAAGGAAGCCTCTAAAGATGATGCACAAGAAAGCCCGCAAACAGTTTGCTGAAGACAAGCAGACTAAGGACATGAATCACTGGAACCATGTCCTGTGGACTGATGAGACCAAGATAAACTTATTTGGTTCAGATGGTGTCAAGCGTGTGTGGTGGCAACCAGGTGAAGAGTACAAAGACAAGTGTGTCTTGCCTACAATCAAGCATGGTGGTGGGAGTGTCATGGTCTGGGCCTGCATGAGTGCTGCCGGCAATGGGTAGCTGCAGTTCTTTGAGGGAACCATGAATGCCAACATGTACTGTGATATACTGAAGCCGAGCATGATCCCCTCCCTTCGGAGACAGGGACACAGGACAGTATTCAAACATGATAACGACCCCAGACACACCTCCAAGAAGACCATTGCCTTGCTAAAGAAGCCGAGGGTAAAGTTGATGGAATGGCCAAGCATGTCTCCAGACCTAAACCATATTGAGCATCTGTAGGGCACCCTCAAATGGAAGGTGGAGGAGCGCAAGGTCTCTAACATCCACCAGCTCTTTGATGTCGTCATGGAGGAGTGGAAGAGAACTCCAGTGGCAACCTGTGAAGCTCTGGTGAACTCCATGCCCAAGAGGGTTAAGGCAGTGCTGGAAAGTAATGGTGGCCACACAAAATATTGACACTTTGGGCCCAATTTGGACATTTTCACTTAAGGGTGTGCTCACTTTTGTTGCCAGCAGTTTAGACATTAATGGTTGTGTGTTGAAGTATTTTAAGGGGACAGCAAATGGAAACTGTTATACAAGCTGTACACTCACTACTTTACATTGTAGCAAAGTGTCATTTCTTCAGTGTTGTCACATGAAAAGATATAAATCATTTACAAAAATGTGAGGGGTGTACTCACTTTTGTAAGATAATATAAATAATATATATAATTATTATAGGTTTTCTCCTACATAACTTGTACCTCTTTATGTGCAGCTCTCTTATTTACAGCTGTTCAAAGTCCAGAATTTGTAACGCTTGTCTGAGCTGCCAGAAAACAGGGGATGGCGAGCTGAAATTACACTCTGCAGAGCTCAGTGAAGAGAGCTCTGAGAGCCGATTGGATGGAAGGGACACGTGTGCTGCCCCCCCCCTTCCCCACACACACACAAACAGGAACATAGCTTTTTTTTTCTTGATGGCAGGAAAACTTGTCAGAAGTGATAGATATTGATAGCAGAGGAACGAAGCAGCAGATAGAAATGACACTTTAATTGAGACAAGTACAGGCTAGCTATAGAAGGATATGCTTTGTTCATATTCCATGCCTGAGGTTTACAACCACTTTATTTTCTTTAAAAGGTAGCTGGGAAGCGGGATTGTAAACCAGGGGGGAAAAAAAAAATGGAGGCGAGTGGGAGCTCAGCAAACATTATGCACAAATCATAAAAGAGACACTGACCTTGCCCATTCCCACTGTCTTATCCACTGATGAAAAATTTGTGTGGGCCAGTTAGGCTCGATAGAGAGGGAATATGTAGACAATGCATCTGTAGCTGCTGCTAGAGTGCTGACAGTGGATGGAGCTCATCCTGACTTCTGCAAAGGTTCAAGGAAGGAAGGGTGACCCTTGGAAGCCACACATCTATGATGTCCTGCTGCAATAAATGGAGTGGCAACCTCAGCCGGGACTCCGACCAGGCCACACCCCCAATGCATTTCACTCTGCCCCTCGGAACTTAGTCATTAGGATTATCATCAAATGATATTTGCAAAGGGGGAGGGAGGATTTGCTAAAACTGGAGGGCGCAAAATCTGGTGCAGCTCTCCACAAAAAACAGATCATCTTCCAGGTTTTATTGTCAAAGCTTAACTGAATAGGCTGAAGTTAGAAGCTGACTGGCCACCATGCACAGCTGTGCCAGATTATGAATGCCCTAGTTTTAGTGAATCTACCCATTGCCACTTTAATACTGTTCTTTCGCAGTAAAGCTACTAGAGGTTCAGTCACAAATAAAAACAGGAGTAGAAAGAGGGAACATAAAAAGGTAAGAAATGTATGACTTGTTTCTGTACATATTGTATTGTGAATAGAGTCAGTAGACGGGTAAAGAGCAGTTAAGGAACAGTTATGATTAAGTTTCATGACCTTACAAGCCTGGGGAAAATTGCACTTTTACCACCATTTATAAATGCAGTCTAGTACATTGTTTCTCTTTTATAATGCGGCGTACACACAACCGTTTTTTCCATCAGAATAAACGCTGACGGTTTTTCCAATGGAGTTCCGCTGAAATGGACTTGCCTACACGTGATCACACCAAAGTCCGATTGTTTAGAACGCGATGACCTACAACACGTATGACAGGACTAGAAAAAGGAAGTTAAGTAGCCAATTGCTGCCCTTGCATCGTTTTTTGGTCTGTCGGAACAGCATACAGACAGTTTTCCCAATAGGAATTGATTCCGTCGGAAAGATTTAAAACATGCTCTATTTCTAGGTCCATCAGAATTATAGAAAAAAAACAAAAAAAAAAGTCAGCTGAAGCCCACACATCATAGGAATATCCGATGAAATGATTCTGTCTGACTTTTTCTGCTGGAAAGTCCAACTGTGTGTACACGGCATAAAAGTTCACTTTTTATTGTGTACTTCAGAAAGACAATAAATCTTACAGAAAATAAATAATATGCAACTCTGAGGTAGTACAGTAGTTATCACAATGCGAAGATGAATCATAGCATATGGAAGGTACAAAACAGTAAATATGGATAAAGCTTATTTGTAGTGGTGGCTGGTGCTCAGTTTTTTTTTGGGGGGGGGGGGAGGGGCCACAAACAAACCAAGGAAGTTCCAGAGGAATTCACAAGGTGTGACGAAACCGGTAGGAGAAGCATGACTGGCTGACGCAGAAGGTAGTAGGAAGCGCTGAGGAGATACAGGACACGGGAAACTGTACACTGGGGCTGCAGTCTGGAATACAGGTGACGATCTGACCCCCCCAATATACCAGCACATTTTTAATACAGTTTTTAATCATATTAAAATGTGAGTGTAGTGTTACGGGCTTAAGTTGATATTAAACTTATTTTAAAACGGAATTACAAGCCTCTGTTATTCCCTAGCTGATATGAGGTGATTACTGAAAGACCAGGAAGAAGTTGTGGTTTCGTTGATCAGCGTGTTTACCAGGTGGTACAATGAATATGGGATCTATGCTTAAAGTTAACCAGCCACTATACGAATGAGGAAAACATGATGACTAGGGATGAGCTTCGTGTTCGAGTCGAACATACGTTCGACTCAAACATCGGCTGTTCGCCCGATCGGCGAATTCTGAACGTTATGGGCCGTTCGCGCCAAATTCGTATGGCGCTCATGGCCCACAATGCACTGCGTCATCGCAGTGCATTGCTGGCTCATGATTGGCCAAGCATGCACTGTGACCCCGCATGCTTGGCCAATCACAGCGCCAGCAGCGAGGAGAGCCATGATTGGCCACAGGCAGGATGCCTGTGGCCAATCATAGCTCAGGCTGTGTAGTACACGCCCCACACTATATAAGGCTGCCAGCGCGGCGGCCTTGTGTAGTGTGTTGGCGTCTGAAGCAGTTAGTGGGTGTTCTGTGTACCTTCAACACAGTACACACCGATCGTTATCGGCCGATTTTCGATCTTGCTCTTCTGTAGTGGTTGTTGTCTGCTTGCCCTGACCGCAGTATACACCGCTATATTCACCTCACCTATATAGCTAGTGATCTATCTTTTATAATAGAGCTTGCAGTCAGTAGTGTTAGGAGCTTGTGCGTGCTGTCTGCGTGCTCTGTACCCAGTACACACCGCTATATCCACCTACATAGCTCTTCTCTATTTGAGCCCACTTGTCATCTGCAGGAGTTATTGGAAGTTGTGTGTGCCTCCAGCACAGCACAGTATACATCTGTATATACCCCTTTATCTCTGGTGTTCTATAATAAAGGCATCTGCAGGAGTTAGTGGGTTTTTTGTGCCTCCAGCACAATATACACCTGTATCTACTCTTTATTGCTGTTCTCTAATAGAGCCATCTGCAGGGCTTAGTGGGTGTTGTGTGACTCAATTACAGTATACCCCTTTATCTCTGGTGTTCTATAATAAAGGCATCTGCAGGAGTTAGTGGGTGTTGTGTGACTCCAGCACAATATACACCTGTATCTACCGTTTATTGCTGTTCTCTAATAGAGCCATCTGCAGGGCTTAGTGGGTGTTGTGTGACTCCATTACAGTATACCCCTTTATCTCTGGTGTTCTATAATAAAGGCATCTGCAGGAGTTAGTGGGTGTTGTGAGCCTCCAGCACAATATACACTACCCAACTGCTGTTTTACCCAACTCCCTTCAGGCCATTACCATGTCTGGAAGGCCAGCAAAGAGAGGCAGACAGGCGCGAGCCGATAAAAGAGGGCAAGCAGGCTCTGTGTCTAGAGACAACAGTGCTGGTCGTGGACGCGGTGCATTGTCATCAGCACGTGGCCATGGGACACGCTTGTCCTTCTTTTCGGCAGCTGGACATGTTGAACCGCAACATGCCAACGACTTGGTAGAGTGGATGACCAAGCCCTCTTCATCCTCCTCATCCTCTCTCACCCAGTCTCAGGGTACTAGCCAAGCAGCTGCCAACGCATCGTCTTCCCTCCTCTCAATGTCATCATCAGTGACTCCTTCCCTAGACCCACCACGTCCTCCTGAGGAGTCTCCTGAACTCTTTGAGCACAGTGTTGGGTACATGCTCCAGGAGGATGCCCAGTGTTTTGTAGGCTCTGATGATGACACTCAGCTAGAGGAAGGCAGTAGCGTGAGCGCAGAGAGAGGGGATGCTCAAGAAGGACAGCAATCTGGCAGTCATGTTCCACAAGCTGCAGCATACTGCCAGGTTTGCTACAGCGATGAAGAGGGAGGGGATGATGAGGGCACTGACTCCACGTGGGTGCCTGGTAGGAGAGAGGAGGAGGAGGAGGCACATGTCCAACGAGGCAGGATGCCCTCCGGGGCCAGCTTAGGGGCAGCACACCAACTGAATTACACCGCAGAGCTCCGCCTGTGCAGGGCGCTGCCTCTGCGCGTTATTCTAAAAGTTCTTTGGTGTGGGCCTTTTTTGAGACGAGTGCATCAGATCGCACTGCTGCTATTTGCAACATATGTCTCAAGCATATCTCGCGTGGCCAAAACATCAGCCGCTTGGGCACCACATGCTTGACCAGACATATGTTGACCTGCCATGCAGCTCGTTGGCAAGCGTACCTCAAAGACCCACACCAAAGAACAAAGCGGACCTCTCCTTGCTCCTCAACAGCTGGCATCTCCAACCCCATTAGACGTTCAGTCCTCTCTGAAACCTGCTCTGAGAGGAATGAAGGTGTAGAATTAGGTGTGTCACAGCCAAGTGCTTCCGGGCACTCTGCTAGCAGTACACCCACGTCCGATTGTAGCAGGCAAATGTCCCTGCCCCAGCTGCTGGACCGGCGAAAGAAGTTCACTCCCAGCCATCCACATGCCCAGCGGTTGAATGCTAGCTTGGCTAAATTGCTAGCACTTCAACTGCTACCTTTTCAGTTGGTAGACTCGGCCCCCTTCCGTGAGTTTGTGCAATGTGCGGTTCCTCAGTGGCAGGCGATTCCGGCTCTCTACCGGCATGTGGAAGGCAATGTCCTTGCCTCGCTGGACAGGGCGGTCAGCGGTAAGGTGCATATTACCGCTGACTCATGGTCCAGCAAGCATGGACAGGGACGTTACCTGTCTTTCACGGCCCATTGGGTCACTCTTCTGGCAGCTGGGAAGGATGCAGGACAAGGTGCAGTAGTGTTGGAGGTTGTCCTGCCACCACGCTTCCAAAATGCTACTATTGGTTGTGACACACCTCTCTCCTCCACCCCCTCCTCTTCTTCTTCCTCCATGGCCTCTTCCAGTGCTCTGTCCTCAGAACCAGCAGTGCTCCGTAGGCGTTCCAGGGGCTACGCAAGTACGCAGGCAAAACGATGCCATGCCATGCTTGCGCTGGTTTGTTTGGGGGACAGGAGCCACACTGGGGCGGATGTTTTGTCAGCTCTGCAGGGGCAGGCCGAGAGGTGGTTGATGCCACGCCAGCTTAAGCCAGGAATGGTGGTTTGTGACAATGGCACCAACCTCCTCTCCGCTCTCCGACAGGGAAAACTGACCCATGTGCCCTGTGTAGCTCACGTCCTTAACCTGGTGGTGCAGCGGTTCTTGGGCAGGTACCCCGGCTTACAGGATGTCCTGAAGCAGGCCAGGAAAGTCTGTGTGCATTTCCGCCGATCATTTAATGCCTGCGCTCGGCTGGCTGAGCTCCAAAAGGAGTTGAACCTGCCCAAGAACCGCCTTATATGTGACATGCCCACCAGGTGGAACTCAACGTTGGCCATGCTGCAGCGGCTGCACACGCAGCAGAGGGCCATCAATGAGTACCTGTGCGACTACGGCACCAGGACAGGGTCAGGGGAGCTCGGTTTTTTTCTCACCACGCCAGTGGGGCATGATCAGGGATGCATGCACTGTCCTGTCACCGTTTGAGGAGGCCTCAAGGATGGTGAGCAGCGACAGTGCATGCATCAGTGACACTGTACCTCTTGTCCACCTCTTGGAGCATACGCTGCATGGAATAATGGACAGGGCACTTGATGCAGAACAGAGGCAGGAAGAGGAGGACTTCCTTGCCTCTCAAGGCCCCCTTTATCCAGACAGTGTTCCTGCTGTGCCACCCATCACACAGGAAGAGGATGAGGAGGAGGAAGAGGAGGAGGAGGATGATTGTGTCAGCATGGAGGTGGAGGCTGGCACTTAGCATCAGCAGCAGCAGCAGCAATCTTGTAGGGATGATTTACAGTCCCAAGAAATACGTGGACTTGTACGTGGCTGGGAGGAGGTAGCTGCGGATCATGTTGTCCTTGGTGACCCAGAGGACTCCGGACCGAATGCCTCAGCTAACCTACGCTGCATGGCCTCCCTGATCCTGCAAAGCCTGCGGAAGGATCCTCGTATTCTTCGGATCAAGGAGAGGGACCATTACTGGCTGGCCACTCTCCTTGATCCACGGTACAAGGGTAAGGTTGCCGACCTTATCTTGCCATCGCAGAGGGAGCAGAGGATGAGACATCTCCGGGAGGCCTTGCAGAAAGGTCTGTGCAACGTGTTCCCAGAGACTGGGAGGTTACAAACTCCTGGTCCTGGACAACGTGTTGCTAAGGCATCGGTCAGAAGGAGCGGTGGAGAAGGTGGCCGTCTGACTGATGCTTTCAGACAATTTTTTAGTCCGCAGCCCCAAGGTATGATCGGTTCCAGCAACCATCGCCAGCGTCTGATTTACATGGTGCAGGAATATCTAGGGGCAAGGTCAGACTTGGACACCTTTCCCACCGAAAATCCTCTGGCTTACTGGGTCTTGAGGATGGATCACTGGCCAGAGCTTGCACAGTATGCAATTGAGCTACTGGCCTGTCCTGCATCCAGCGTTCTTTCGGAACGCACCTTCAGTGCTGCTGGTGGCTTTGTTACCAATCACAGGGTGCGCCTGTCCACCGAATCAGTTGATCGACTGACCTTCATCAAGATGAATCAGTCTTGGATCACCCACAGCTACCAAGCACCTGAATCTGATGTAACCGAATAATTTTTTTTTTAAATATCACATCCCTTTAAGACTGCCTATGCTGATGCTGAGTGACTGTCCTGTTATGTTGATTGTCTATCCTCTTCCTCCTCCACTGATATGTTGGAAGAACATTTCTGGTTCTGGGTGATGCCATCAGCCCAATTTTTCTGCCCCTGTTTAACAGGGGCGTTTAATTACAATTTTTGAAGCAATGCTTTGCAGCAGGGCTAATTCTTGCAATAAAACTAGAGTATATGGGAGAGGTTGCAGTGTGGTGGCACCAGCACCAGTGCCTAAAGCCCAATTTTTCTGCCCCTGTTTAACAGGGGCGTTTAATTACAATTTTTGATGCAATGCTTTGCAGCAGGGCTAATTCCTGCAATAAAACTAGAGTATATGGGAGAGGTTGCAGTGTCGTGGCACCGGCACCAGTGCCTAAGGCCCAATTTTTCTGCCCCTGTTTAACAGGGACATGTAATTACAATTCTTGATATAATATTTCACAGGAGGGCCCGTTCCTGTGCCCACCCAGAGTAACTGTGAGGACTTATAGTGTTGTGGCACCAGCACCACAACCACCAAAGGTCATTTTTTTTACCACTGTTCAACAATGGCATGTAATTACAATTCTTGATATAATCGTTCACAGCAGGGTGCTCCAGCGCCCACCAAGAGTCACTTTCAGGGCTTACAATGTTGTGGCAAAACCAACACCTTGTTCCGCTATTTCTGCAGAGCATATAGGGCAGGCCCCTACTTTCAAACATCCAACTTACAAACATCTCCTACTTGCAAACGGAAGGAGACAACAGCAAGTGAGATGAAAAAAGATGGACGACAAAACAAATTATACAGGGGTGATAACCCTTCCTATGTTTTCCAAAAAGCTTAAAAATTGTTTTTTTGACTGGAGCTACACTTTAAAAATGTACCAGTTGAAAATTACAAACAGATTCAACTTAACATAACAAACCTACACAGTCCCTGTCTTGTTTGCACCGCCTGTATACTGCTGTTCTGAGTATATAGGGCCTGGGGGCCACACGCATTTCCTTTTTTTAATATGGGTACGGGGTTCCCGTTAATATGCGTACAAGACCCAAAGGGGCTGGTAATGGGCAGGGAGGGCTACCCATGCCATTTTTCTCAATGATTTTCAACCATATTGCAGGAACCAGATATAACATTAAAACCGCAAGCAGTTTTCAATGATGTTATTTCCGTTTAATGTCATTTTGTGCAGGGACTGTTCTAAACACGGGAAACACGTGGCACTTCACAGGCATACTACAGACACCCCCCAGCACCATATTTAAAGGAATATTTCTTTTTTTTTTTCACTTTAATCGTCATTAAAATCAGTGTTCCCGCCAAAACGGCCATTTTTAAAAACATTTTAGGCATTGACCCATGTCCCCTGGGGCAGGAGCCAGGTCCCCAAACCCTTTTTAGAACAGTATCTTGCATATTAGCCGTTAAAATTAGCACTTAATTTCGAACGTTCGAGTCCCATAGACTTCAATGGGGTTCTAAAGTTCGTACGAATTTGGGGTCCGTTCGAAAGTTCTGGTGCGAACCGAACCGGGGGGTGTTTGGCTCATCCCCAATGATGACCATCTAAGCTGTTGCCATTTACTAAAGGCTAATTTTTAAAGTCCTTAAGGTGAGGGTACACCTGGAGGGGGACAGTGCACATTGCATGAAGACACCATTTTTTCATCTATTCCTTTGATACTTTTATGGACTATTATCATTGTTTTCTTGAAAACATCATTGACTGTGTACAAACACACTGAGCACCATATTATATATATATATATTGTGGCAGCAGGCAGGTAAAGTCACCTGGTTGTATCCAGGATGGTAAATATGTGTGTCCTAGATTCAGGCTTTATGCAGACTTTTACAATTAGAGGGGAAGAGTTAATGAGCCCAGCTGAATTAAGTGGGCTCATTAAGGCATCTACAAAAAACCCCAGCATGCATAGGGAGATGCTCCATCCTGGAACCAGTTTTTGTGTTGTATAGACTGGGGAGTGTGACACCTGTTCTGTGCGGTGAGTTAACGCCTGTGTGGCAAACCTCTACGACAGGGACTGGGGCAGCACAAGGCTGCTCTCAGTTGTTAGACAGGGAAATCTAAGTGTGTAGTTAGAGGTCAAGCTGACCAGGATTTATTTTCATGTTTTATTTTGTTTGGCTGTTATATGTATCACTGCATGTAGCAGAAATAAACCGCATCTTTTGTTTTTTTGCACCTACAACGCTGTCTGCTGTGCCTGATTTTGTGTTGTGAACCCATCCAGGGGGTCACACACACCCGCTACCAAGCGAACCCCCTCACAGTTGGTGGAGAATTTTGGCAGTTTTTTTTTTTTTTAAAGGCCAGCATGGAGGAGATACTGAGACAGCTGGCTCTAGCAAATGAAAATCAGCAGCAAACAAATGCGGGTTTACAAAGGAGCCTTGCAGCTCAACAACAGAGCCTTGCAGCCCAGCAGCAGACAAATGCAACTTTGCAGCAGAGTCTGGAAAATCAGCAGAAGGCTCACCAGCAGAGTTTGCAAGCTCAGCAACAATCCCAGCAGCAGACAAATGCAAATCAGCAGCAGACAAATGCAACTTTGCAGCAGAGTTTGGAAGCTCAGCAACAAGCCCAGCAGCAATCTGAAGCCCGCTTTATAGACCTGTTGCAGAAGCAAGAGCAGAGTTTTCAACAGAAAATAGAGACGTTAATACAGCAACGTCCGCAGACCAATGAAGCAAGTGGTTACAATAATACCGCATCCTTTGGTGTGAGCCGTTTATTGACAAAAATGACTGGAGAGGATGATCCGGAGGTGTTTTTGACCACATTTGAAAGGACTGCTGAAAGGGAAAAGTGGCCTAAGGAGCAATGGGCTGGACTGGTGGCCCCTCTGTTAACTGGGGAATCGCAGAAAGCTTATTATGACCTAGAGCCTGACCAAGCAAAAGACTATGTGGTGCTAAAAGCAGAAATATTGGCACGGCTGGGTGTCACCCTGGCCGTCCGGGCTCAGCGTGTGCATAACTGGACTTTTCAGGTTGGAAAACCTCCCAGGTCTCAAATGTATGATCTCATTCGCCAGAGACTTTGACTGCACCAAACATTGTGGAACGTGTGGTTATGGATCGTTTCCTGAGAGCTCTTCCTACTGCCATCCAAAAATGGGTAAGCCATGGAGACCCAGAAAATGCAGATAAACTTGTGGATCTGGTTGAGAGGTACTTGGCTACAGAGAACCTGACCACCTCTTCCAGGGACTCACGGACTTTCCCCCCTAAGACCAGATCATCCCCAGTGGCGGGTAAGATGACTCCAAGGGGTGAGGGTGGAGAGAGTGAGAGGGTGGGGGTTCTACCTAAGGTCTGGCGGGAGCAGCCCAGGAAGCCCATGCTGCAAGAGACAGTGAAAAAGATTATTTGCTACCGCTGCCGGCAAGAGGGACATATTGCAGCCAATTGCCCCGTTGAGGATGAGCCTATGCAATGTGACTTTATAAGGGAGAGACGTCAGTCGCTGTTTGCGACAGTTGCATGCACTGCCATTCGGGGACCTGAGAAACATTTATGTAAAATGTGTATTAATGGTAGAAATGTTGATGTGTTGCTGGATTCAGGTAGCCTGGTAACATTGATAAAAGCTGAATTAGTTACTACGGAGGTCTCTGGGAAGAACAGGGTGGCTGTTATTTGTGTGCATGGGGACACCCGAGAGTATCCTGTAACTTCAGTGTTTTTTGAGACCCCCAAAGGTAACCTCTCTCATCAGGTGGGGTTAGTGTCTCACTTACCACATGATGCTATTGTGGGAAGGGATTTTCCAAAATTCTGGGAACTCTGGGATTGTCCTGAGCCCCCCACTGGTGCCCCTATAAACCAGGAAGATGACCAGAATTCCTCTGGGAGTGGTGAGGACTCTCCTGAATTTCCCTTGTCGGTATTGGCGGGGGAAACTCGAGAAACTGGGGAGGAGCCAACATCCTCAGATGAAAACATGCCGTCTGTGGAGTTTTCGGATCTTGAGGTTCACAGGGAAAATTTTGCCACAGAACAGTTAAAAGACCCCACCCTAATAAAGGCACGGGAAAATGTGGTGAAAATAGATGGCGAGTTAGTGAACCCAGATAAGACTTGCCCTTATCCTTACTTCACTATGGAAAGGGACCTGCTGTATCGAGTGGCTAAAAGGGCAGAAGAACCCATTGAGCAACTTGTAGTGTCCAAACCTTACAGGAAGTTGGTGTTAGAATTGGCTCATGGGCACATTCTGGGAGGTCATCTGGGGACAGAGAAAACCAGAGAGAGGGTATTGCAGAGATTCTATTGGCCTGGGGTCATGAAGGAAATAGAAAATTATTGTTCCTCCTGCCCTGTGTGTCAGAAGTCAGCACCTATGCCACATTTCCGTAACCCGCTGGTACCTCTTCCTATCATTGAGGTCCCCTTTGAAAGGATCGCAATGGATTTGGTAGGTCCGATAATGAAGTCCGCCAGGGGCCATCAGTACATTTTGGTTATATTGGACTATGCCACCCGTTATCCGGAAGCAATTTCTCTCCGAAATACCTCGGCCAAAACCATAGCCAAAGAGCTATCTCTTGTTTTTAGCCGCGTGGGTATTTGTAAGGAACTGCTTACGGACCAAGGTACACCCTTTATGTCCCGGGTTATGAAAGAATTATGCAGGTTGTACAAAGTGAAGCAATTGCGTACATCTGTGTATCACCCCCAAACAGATGGGTTGGTTGAAAGATTCAACAAAACCCTAAAACAAATGTTAAAGAAGGTGGTGGATAGAGATGGAAAGAATTGGGACTGTCTAATACCCTATCTGATGTTTGCCATTAGGGAGGTACCCCAATCCTCTACGGGTTTCTCACCCTTCGAGTTGCTCTATGGGAGACACCCAAGAGGGCTGCTGGATATCGCCAAGGAAACTTGGGAAAATGAGAGTTCTCCTCACAGGAGTGTGATTGAGCATGTCGCCCTGATGCAAGATAGAATTGCACAGGTAATGCCAATTGTAAAGGAACATTTAACCCAAGCGCAGTTAGCACAGCAGAGAGTGTACAACCGTGGGGCCAAGACCCGTACTTTTTCCCCGGGGGATAGGGTCTTGGTGCTAGTCCCTACGGTTGAAAGCAAATTTCTGGCCAAATGGCAAGGTCCATATGAAGTAATTGAAAAAATTAGTGAGGTGAACTACAGGGTTAGACAGCCAGGAAGGCGAAAGCCGGAGCAGATCTATCACGTCAATCTGCTGAAAGCCTGGAGGGATAGGGAATCCCTAGTCGCAGAGACTTTGTCACAAGTACAGCCTGATTGCTTAGTTCCTGAGGTTGGAATAGCAGACACCTTATCGAAACCCCAACAACAGGAGGTTAAAGAGTTTGTACTTCGTAACAAAGAGATTTTCTCTGAGCTTCCGGGACAAACATCTGGCGTAGAGCATGACATTATCACCCCGCCAGGAGAAAGGGTAAAACTAAAACCTTATAGAATACCAGAGGCCCGACGGGAGGCAATACGTGGGGAGGTTCAAAGGATGCTGGAATTGGGTGTGATAGAGGAGTCCCAGAGTGACTGGTCCAGTCCTATTGTACTAGTGCCCAAACCTGATGGGAGCTGGCGGTTTTGTAACGATTTTAGACAATTAAATAAAGTTACAAAATTTGACACCTACCCCATGCCACGTATAGATGAGTTGATTGACCGGCTGGGAACAGCCCGATATATGACAACTCTTGATCTCACCAAAGGGTATTGGCAAATTCCCCTGGCCGAGTCGGCCAAGGAGAAAACTGCGTTTGTAACCCCAGATGGGGCATTCCAATATAAGAGAATGCCGTTTGGGTTACAGAATGCACCGGCAACATTCCAGCGGAAAATGGATAAGATTCTGAGGCCCCATCAGAAATATGCTGCAGCTTACCTGGATGATGTGATTATCCATAGCACAGACTGGGTCTCACATTTGCCAAAAGTACAAGCAGTCCTAGACTCTATCCGGGAAGCTGGGTTTACGGCCAATCCAAAGAAGTGTACCATTGGACAGGAGGAGGCCAAATATCTTGGGTACACTATTGGGAGGGGGGTGATAAAACCCCAAGTCAATAAAGTCGAGGCCATACAGAGTTGGCCACGTCCCAACAGCAAGAAACAGGTACGAGCCTTTCTGGGAATCGCTGGCTATTATCGACGATTCATTCCCCATTTTGCTTCTCAGGCTGTGCCCCTCACCAACCTGACAAAAGGGAAAGAGTCGGTCATGGTTAAATGGTCCCCAGAGGCTGAGGAAGCATTTCAGTCCTTAAAAACAGCCTTATGTAGCCAGCCAGTGTTGTACTCACCAGACTTCTCTAAGGACTTTGTTGTACAAACTGATGCATCAGACGTTGGGTTAGGAGCAGTGTTATCCCAGGTCTGGAACGGGGAAGAGCACCCAGTCATTTACCTCAGCAGGAAGTTAAAGTCCCATGAGGTAAATTACTCCACGATTGAGAAGGAATGTTTAGCAGTGAAGTGGGCTCTAGATTCCCTTCGGTACTATCTGCTAGGTAGGCACTTTGACCTGGTGACTGATCACGCTCCTTTAAAGTGGATGGCTCAGAACAAGGAGACCAATAGAAGGGTAAATAGGTGGTTCCTAGCCCTACAGGAATTTAACTTTACAGTTAAGCATCGCCCTGGTGTTAAAATGGGGAATGTGGATGCTTTGTCTCGGATACATGCGTGTCTGACTGCTGGTGTTACAACCCCAAGGTTGAAACAAGAGGGGGGGGTATGTGGCAGCAGGCAGGTAAAGTCACCTGGTTGTATCCAGGATGGTAAATATGTGTGTCCTAGATTCAGGCTTTATGCAGACTTTTACAATTAGAGGGGAAGAGTTAATGAGCCCAGCTGAATTAAGTGGGCTCATTAAGGCCTCTACAAAAAACCCCAGCATGCATAGGGAGATGCTCCATCCTGGAACCAGTTTTTGTGTTGTATAGACTGGGGAGTGTGACACCTGTTCTGTGCGGTGAGTTAACGCCTGTGTGGCAAACCTCTACGACAGGGACTGGGGCAGCACAAGGCTGCTCTCAGTTGTTAGACAGGGAAATCTAAGTGTGTAGTTAGAGGTCAAGCTGACCAGGATTTATTTTCATGTTTTATTTTGTTTGGCTGTTATATGTATCACTGCATGTAGCAGAAATATACCGCATCTTTTGTTTTTTTGCACCTACAACGCTGTCTGCTGTGCCTGATTTTGTGTTGTGAACCCATCCAGGGGGTCACACACACCCGCTACCAAGCGAACCCCCTCACAATATATATATATATATATATATATATATATATAAATTTATTTTATTATTTATGTACTATATTTGTATCAGACCACAATAATCTAGGCCAGATTATTGTGGTCTGATCCTGCTTACTACTGGAGCTACTTCTATTGCTGCTGGAAACTACTTTGGCTTGTAACCTTGACTATGAAACTCTCCTCCTGCATCGATTTTAGCTTATGACCCTGACTATGAAACTCTCCTCCTGCATCGACCTTGGCTTGGGACCCTAACTATGAGACTCTTCTCCTGCATTGACCTTGGCTTGTGACCCAAACACTGATCAAAGGCCTAGCTATTCAGACTTTCCAATCTCTTGCAGACCCGAGAACTGAGCTTGTCTGGCATTGTCGGCCATCAGTCTCTACTCATTACAGAAAAAGGGAAGATCTGAACTGGGAGAGGCTGTCTTTATCATCTCATCTGTTCAAAGATCCTAGGCTGGGAAAAATTAGCCATCTGTGCTTTGTGGTTCTCTATAACAAAGAACCATTTGCATCTGGTAAATGGCAGCGTGAATTGTGGTGGAGGTGTTCACAGTCTACACAACTTTGGATTTTTTTCACTGTTTCATCGCTGTGGGAGTTATTATTACTATTCCTTATTTTGGGACTTTCTATGGACTTTCCAGTATGACTATGGATCGATTAGATTATTAAGTCGATCGTGCTCTTATTATTCACTATTTACTGGCTATGCTGTTTTCACTGGTACTTGTTTTTCAATATTAGTCATCTAATTAGATATTTAGCACAATTAGATGTACAAATTGTTTTTCTACATATTTTTTCCTACCACATTGGAGAGATTATTATTCATTTACAGTGGTGTGAAAAAGTGTTTGCCCCCTTCCTCATTTCCTGTTCCTTTGCATGTTTGTCACACTTAAGTGTTTCGGAACATCAAACCAATTTAAACAATAGTCAAGGACAACACAAGTAAACACAAAATGCAATTTGTAAATGAAGGTGTTTATTATTAAAGGTGAAAAAAAATCCAAACCATCATGGCCCTGTGTGAAAAAGTGATTGCCCCCTTAACCTAATAACTGGTTGGGTCACCCTTAGCAGCAACAACTGCAACCAAGCGTTTGCGATAACATGCAATGAGGCTTTTACAGCGTCCTGGAGGAATTTTGGCCCATTCATCTTTGCAGAATTGTCCTAATTCAGTTACATTAGAGGGTTTTCGAGCATGAACGGCCTTTTTAAGGTCATACCACAACATCTCAATAGGATTCAGGTCAGGACTTTGGCTAGGCCACTCCAAAGTCTTCATTTTGTTTTTCTTCAGCCATTCGGTGGTGGACTTGCTGGTGTGTTTAGGATCATTGTCCTGCTGCAGAACCCAAGTTCGTTTCAGCTTGAGTACACGAACAGATGGTCGGACATTCTCCTTCAGGATCTCTTGGTAGACAGCAGAATTCATAGTTCCTTTTATCACGGCAAGTCTTCCAGGTCCTGAAGCAGCAAAACAGCCCCAGACCATCACACTACCACCACCATATTTTACTGTTGGTATAATGTTCTTTTTATGAAATGCAGTGTTCCTTCTACGCCAGATATACTTGGACACACACCTTCCAAAGAGTTCCACTTTTGTCTCATCGGTCCACAGAATGTTGTCCCAAAAGTCTTGGGGATCATCAAGATGTGTTGTGGAGAAATTGAGACAAGCTTTGATGTTCTTTTTGCTCAGCAGTGGTTTTCTCCTTGGAACTCTGCCATGCAGGCCATTTTTGCCCAGTCTTTTCCTGATGGTGGAGGCATGAACGGTGACCTTAACTGAAGCAAGTGAGGCCTGCAGTTCCTTGGACGTTGTTGTGGGGTCTTTTGTGACCTCTTGGATGAGTCGTCGCTGCGCTCTTGGGGTAATTTTGGGCGGCCGGCCACTCCTGGGAAGGTTCACCACTGTTCCATGTCTTCGCCATTTGTGGATAATGGCTCTCACTGTGGTTCGCTGGACTCCCAAAGCTTTGGAAATGGCTTTATAACCCTTTCCAGACTGATAGATCTCAATTACTTTCTTTCTCAATTGTTCCTGAATTTCTTTGGGTCTCGGCATGATGTGTAGCTTTTAAGGATCTTCTGGTGGACCTTACTGTGTCAAGCAGCTCCTATTTAAGTGATGCCTTGATTGTGAACAGGTGTGGCAATAATCAGGCCTGGGTGTGGCTAGAGAAATTGAACTCAGGTGTGGACAACCACAGTTATAGTATGTTTTAACAAGGGGGGCAATCACTTTTTCACACAGGGCCATGATGGTTTGGATTTTTTTTCACCTTTAATAATAAACACCTTCATTTACAAATTGCATTTTGTGTTTACTTGTGTTGTCCTTGACTATTGTTTAAATTGGTTTGATGTTCCGAAACACTTAAGTGTGACAAACATGCAAAGGAACAGGAAATGAGGAAGGGGGCAAACACTTTTTCACACCACTGTATTTACACATGAACTTGGTATTTTTTGAACATATTTCCTTATAGGTTTGGTGGAATTATCAATTATTTTTAATTTTATTTATTTAATTTTTCATAAACTACCTCCTATGCAGAGTACTTTTTCAGTGTTTCCAAAATAAAAAAATAAACTCCGGTAGAAAAAGGAAAAAAAAAAAGAAAAAAGAAATTCTACCCGGTAGCACTATGATAGTGCTCCAAGTTACTAGAAGACTACTGCCAACTGACACACAATTAGTAGCGTCTTGCTATATGGGTGTAAAGGTTATTTGGTAATAAAGGCTTGATAGTGGAAGAGATGAAGGAAGAAAAAAAAAAAAAAAAAAAAAGAAGAGGGGGGGGGGGAGGTAGTATTACAACCAGACGACAGGCCAGCACGCCACAACCCACGTCATTCACTCTAACATCTCTATTTACATTTGATCTCCAGATGAAGTTGCAAAGGAAGCAAAGAGGACACATAGGTGCTGTAGCCACTGAAATATTGGAAATCGTGCAAATACCATGTTTCGTGGCACTGCTCTTTGAGGGGTGCAGATTTTTGCTGCATTTAGTAAGTGGCTCAAAAGGAATCTCTTGCATCTACGCCACGAGAGCTGAGTTGAGATATAGACAAGTTTCTGGCCTATTCTCTACGTGTATATCAGTCAACTTGAAGACCAGATCCAGAACTGAGTCCCAGAAGAGGTGGATACAAGGGGGTGGGTCCAGATGGTATTCCTCAACCTCATCCCCCCCCCCCCCCCCAGCAGAAGAGGATGTCAAATAATGATGGACCTGCATGGCTCTCCAGTAATCCAATGGGGGTGAAACCATCTTCCTGATGTCCTCTATAGCACCCCAGTGAGTTACCAGGGTGAAGTGGCAGACTCTAAATTGATTAGTGTGTGAAGAAAAGCTTTGAACTTAGGATCTGTCAAGCCCGGGATGAAATATAGAACTCCTGTAACAGGGGATAATGAGGGTAGAGGGGGGTTCTGGAAAGGCAGCCTGACTTTATGCCGCGTACACACGACCGGACTTTATAGCAGACTAGGTCTGACCGTCTTCCCGACAGACTTTCGGCGGAGTTCCGACGGACTTTCCGATCAAATGGACTTGGCCACACAAGAACGGACTAAGTCTGTTCGAAAGTCCGTTAGTTTTGGACGTGATGACGTAAACGGGACTAAACAAGGAAGTTCAATAGCTGCCCTTGCATCATATTTGGTCCGTCGGACTAGCACACAGACAAACGGTTTTTCCAGATTTTTAGTCCGTCGGAATTGAGTCCATTGGATAGATTTGAAACATGTTCTATTGCTAGGTACATTGGATTTTTTTCCCGAAAAGGGATCGGACTAGCCCACACACGATCGGATTGTCCAACGGACTGATCCCATAAGACCTAGTTTGCCGGAAAGTCCAGTCGTGTGTAGCGTGGTTTCAATTGGGGAGGGATTTGATGCTTGGTGAAAACTAAATACTGCCATACTCATTCGGGAAGGGGCAAGAGGTGATAAGGGATTCTGTTTGTTTTATGACCCCAGAGAAAACGTAAAAATTGCAGCCGTGCTGTTCAGAGAAGGTATGTGGAAGCAGAACCAGGAGCGTCTGTAAGAGGTATAGCAGTCTCAGGAGGACAGTCATCTTCAGGATGCTGTTCCTTTCAAACCAGGTGAAGGTTAAGCCGCGTACACACGTAGCCGCCTGTCCGACGTACTTAGTCTGGCGGACTTCCGCCAGACTGTCCGTCGGAATTCCCGAACGGGCTACTTGCCCCCACACGGCACTTTTTCAGCGGACTAATACAGCATACTAAGTCCGCCGTACTTTCGAAATGAACGGACTCGCCCACACACGCGGGGGAAAGTCCGCTCATTTCGAGCGCGTCTCCAGGTAGGCAGGGCTCGCGAAGGAGACGTCGCTGGCCCCGCCGCCTGGTATGGACTTAAAGGGGAACCCCAACGCCGAAAAAAATCGACGTGGGGCCCCCCCCAAGTCCACAACAGACCCTTGTCCGAGCACGCTACCCGGTCGGCCAGGAAAGGGGGGCGAGCGAGCGCCCCCCCTCCTGAGCCGTACCAGGCCGCGTGCCCTCAACATGGGGGGTGCCTTGGGGAAGGGGGGGCCACGCGCCCCCCCCACCCCAAAGCACCTTGTCCCCATGTTGATGAGGACAAGGGCCTCTTCCCGACAACCCTGGCCGTTGGTTGTCGGGGTCTGCGGGCGGGGGGCTTATCGGAATCCAGGAGCCCCCTTTAATAAGGGGGCCCCCGGATACCAGCCCCCCACCCTATGTGAATGAGTATGGGGTACAATGTACCCCTACCCATTCACCTGTAAAATAAAAGTACAAAAAAAAACACAACACACGAGATAAAATACTTTATTGCACAGCTCCGGGGGTCTTCCGTCTTCGGGGGTCTTCTCGCCGGACTCCTCTGCTATCTTCTTGTAGCTCTTTTGCTAGCGGAGGAGTCCGGCTTTCTTCCTCGCCGCCAGCCTCTTCTTCCGACTTCGGGGGTCTTGTCCCCCTCTTCGGTTCTTCTGCCGGGCCACCGCGCCTTCTTATAGCTCTTTTACAGGCGGTGGCCCGGTCTTCGAAAAAAATCGGCGTGGGGGTTCCCCTTTAAGTCCATACCAGGCGGCGGGGTAATTCACTAAGGATAAAACACAACAGAAACTGTAAAATAGGTCATAGGAATCAATGCAGCCCAAAACTTCTCAAATTAGCATAAATATGGAAATGAAGACACAACTATATATTGAGAATGAGATGGATTGAAAAAGCTTATGTGTAATTATAGTATATATAAACACATACCCCCGATCAGAGGCCCTGCCACAACGTTGAGAAGTTTTGGGCTGCATTGATTCCTATGACCTATTTTACAGTTTCTGTTGTGTTTTATCCTTAGTGAATTTCTTATTTCTTGTAACCACTTCACGTCAATTACTGGCTCCCCTGAAGAAGCCTATGTTTAGGCGAAACATGTCGGGACTCCATCAGAATAGCCAAGTGTAATCCTAATTGAATTAATTGACTAAATGTGGATATTTTACTGCTAACTATCATATCGGTTCATTCGTAACCTTGAATATTCGCTTTGGATTTTAAACCATTATATAGAAATAAATAAAATGTTTTTTCAATTTTAATAACTATATATCATTTGTGTCTCTGTACCCCCTATCTGGGTCTCTTTTTCAAACTAAGTGACTAGCACCGCAATAATCCCGTTCTGTCCTCCTCTATTTCTTTCAATATCTGAATGATGGGTGTAGCTACAGGCATCATTCAAATATCAGCTTTTTCAGCCGGCGATTCCCTACACCATAAGAACAATCATAGCGGCTGTTCCACTGCTTGATTGTTCTTTACAGGAGGTGAGAGGGGACAGCCTCCCCCTTTCGCAACCCTTCGATGCTTCTATCGAATCGCCAATACGTCAATACGTTATGTCAGGCTTCCCAGCCTAGAGGTGAGATGCAGGGTCTTATTGACCCCATATCTCACTGTAAAGAGGACCTGTCATGCCATATTCCTATTACAAGGGATGTTTACATTCCTTTTAATAGGAATAAAAGTGATCCAAAAATTTATTTTTGGGGGAAAAAAAAAGAAAAAAAGTCAAAATAAAATAAAATGAACAAAAAAAATATTTAAAGTACCCCTGTCCCCATATGCTCGCATGCAGAAGCGAACGCATAAGTCCCGCCCACATATGAAAACGGTGTTCAAACCACACATGTGAGGTATCGCTGCGAACCTTAGAGCAAGAGCAATAATTATAGCCCTAGACCTCCTCTGTAACTCAAAACATGTAACCAGTAAAAAAAAAAAAGTAAAGTGTCGCCTATGGGGATTTTTAAGTAGCGACGGTTGGCGCCATTCCACGAGCATGTGCAATTTTGAAGAGTGACATGTTAGATATCTATTTACTCAGCGTAACTTCATCTTTCACATTATGCAAAAACATTGGACTAACTTTACCGTTTTGTTTTTTAAGCACAAAACTGTTCCCCCCCCCCCCCCAAAAAAACGCGTTCGAAAAATTGCTGCGCAAATACCGTGCGAGATAAAAAGTTGCAACGACCCCCATTGTATTCCCTAGGGTCTTTGCTAAAAAAACATATATATATCATGTTTTGGGGTTCTATGTAATTTTCTAGCAAATAAATGATTATTTTTACATGTAGGAGAGAAACGTTAGAATTGTCCTGGGTGCTCCAGAACGCCTGATAGTGCTTCCTGCATGTTGGGCCTCTGTATGTAACCACGCTGTGTAAAAGTCTCACACCTGTGGTATCACCATACTCAGGAGCAGAATGTGTTTTGGGGTGTAATTTGGGGTATGCATATGCTGTGTGAGAAATAAACTGATATGCCAATTTTGTGAAAGAAAAAAAAAACCCACCTTGATTTTGCAAAGAATTGTGGGGAAAAAAAATGACAACTTCATAAAACTCACCATGCCTCTTACTAAATACCTTGGAATGTTTTCTTTCCAAAAAGGGGTCATTTGGGGGGTATTTGTACTTTTATGGCATGTTAGGGTCTCAAGAATTGAAATAGGCCTTCAATCCACTCAGAAACCTGCACTGAGAGGAATGAAGGTGTAGAATTAGGTGTGTCACAGCCAAGTACTTGCGGGCACTCTGCTAGCAGTACACCCACGTCCGATTGTAGCAGGCAAATTTCCCTGCCCCAGCTGCTGGACCATCAAAAGAAGTTCACTCCCAGCCATCCACATGCCCAGCGGTTGAATGCTAGCTTGGCTAAATTGCTAGCACTTCAACTGCTACCTTTTCAGTTGGTATACTCGGCCCCCTTCCGTGAGTTTGTGCAATGTGCGGTTCCTCAGTGGCAGGTCCCCAAACGCCACTTTTTCTCACAGAAGGCGATTCTGGCTCTCTACCGACATGTTGAAGGCAATGTCCATGCCTTGCTGGACAGGGCGGTCAGTGGTAAAGTGCATATTACTGCTGACTCATGGTCCAGCAGGCATGGACAGGGACGTTACCTATCCTTCCCGGCCCATTGGGTCACTCTTCTGGCAGCTGGGAAGGATGCAGGACAAGGTGCAGTAGTGTTGGAGGTTGTTCCGCCACCAAAATGCTACTACTGGTTGTGACACACCTCTCTCCTCCACCCCCTCCTCTTCTTCCTCCATGGCCTCTTCCAGTGCTTTGTCCTCAGAACCAGCAGTGCTCCGTAGACGTTCAAGGGGAAACGCAAGTACGCAGGCAAAAAGATGCCATGCCATGTTGCGCTGGTTTGTTTGGGGGACAGGAGTCACACTGGGGCAGATATTTTGTCAGCTCTGCAGGGGCAGGCCGAGAGGTGGTTGACGCCACGCCAGCTTAAGCCAGGAATGGTGGTTTGCGACAATGGAACCAACCTCCTCTCCGCCCTCCGACAGGGACAACTGACCCATGTGCCCTGTGTGGCTCACTTCCTTAACCTGGTGGTGCAGCGGTTCTTGGGCAGGTCCCTGGGCTTACAGGATTTCCTGAGGCAGGCCAGGAAAGTCTGTGTGCATTTCCGCCGATCATTTAATGCCAGTGCTCGGCTGGCTGAGTTCCAAAAGGCGTTGAACCTGCCCAAGAACCGCCTTATATGTGACATGCCCACCAGGTGGAACTTAACGTTGGCCATGCTGCAGCGGCTGAACATGCAGCAGAGGGCCATCAATGAGTACCTGTGTGACTACGGCACCAGGACAGGGTCAGGGGAGCTTTGTTTTTTTTCACCACGCCAGTGGGGCATGATCAGGGATGCATGCACTGTCCTGTCACCATTTGATGAGGCCACGAGGATGGCGAGCAGCGACAGTGCATGCATCAGTGACACTGTACCTCTTGTCCACCTGTTGGAGCACACGCTGCATGGAATAATGGACAAGGCACTTGAGGCAGAACAGAGGCAGGAAGAGGAGAACTTCCTTGCCTCTCAAGGCCCCCTTTATCCAGACAGTGTTCCTGCTGTCCCACCCATCACACAGGAAGAGGACGAGGAGGAGGCTTGTGTCAGCATGGAGGTGGAGCCTGGCACTCAGCATCAGCAGAAGCAGCAGTCTTTTAGGGATGATTTACAGTCCCAAGAAACTCGTGGACTTGTACGTGGCTGGGAGGAGGTGGCTGCAGATCATGTTGTCCTTAGTGACCCAGAGGACTCCGGAACGAATGCCTCAGCTAACTTACGCTGCATGGTCTCCCTGATCCTGCAAAGCCTGCGGAAGGATCCTCGTATTCTTCGGATCAAGGAGAGGGACCATTACTAGCTGGCCACTCTCCTTGATCCACGGTACAAGGGTAAGGTTGCCGACCTTATCTTGCCATCGCAGAGGGAGCAGAGGATGAGACATCTCCGGGAGGCCTTGCAAAAAGGTCTGTGCAACGCCTTCCCAGAGACTGGGAGGTTACAAACTCCTGGTCCTGGACAACGTGTTGCTGAGACTTCGGTCAGTCACAGAAGGAGCAGTGGAGAAGGTGGCCGTCTGACCGATGCGTTCAGACAATTTTTTAGCCCGCAGCCCCAAGGTATGATCGGTTTCAGCAACCATTGCCAGAGTCAGATTTAGATGGTGCAGGAATACCTAGACTTGGACACCTTTCCCACCGAAAATCCTCTGGCTTACTGGGTCTTGAGGATGGATCACTGGCCAGAGCTTGCACAGTATGCAATTGAGCTACTGGCCTGTCCTGCATCCAGCGTTCTTTCGGAATGCACCGTCAGTGCTTCTGGAGGCTTCGTAACCGACCACAGGGTGCGCCTGTCCACCGACTCGGTTGATCGACTGACCTTCATAAAGCTGAATCAATCTTGGATCACCACTATCTACCAAGCACCTGAAGCTGATGTAACCGAATATTTTTTTGGAAATGTCACATCCCTTCAAGACTGCCTATGCTGATGCTGAGTGACTGTCCTGTTATGTTGACTGACTATCCTCTTCCTCCTCAATGATCCTGCTGATAGCTTGGAAGAAAATTTTTGGTTCTGGGTGATGCCCCCAGCCCAATTTTTCAGCCCGTTTAACAGGGGCATGTAATTACAATTTTGGATGCAATGCTTTGCAGCAGGGCTCATTCCTGCACTCCAACTAGAGTATATGGGAGAGGTTGCAGTGTCGTGGGACCAGCACCAGTGCCTAAGGCACAATTTTTCAGCCCGTTTAACAAGGGCATGTAATTACAATTCTTGATATAATATTTCACAGCAGGGCCCGTTCCTGCGCCCACCGAGAGTAACTGTGAGGACTTATAGTGTTGTGGCACCAGCACCACAACCACCAAAGGCCCAATTTTTCTACCACTGTTCAACAATGGCATGTAATTACAATTCTTGATATAATCGTTCACAGCAGGGCGCTCCAGCACCCACCAAGAGTCACTTTGAGGGCTTACAGTGTTGTGGCAACACCAACACCTTAAGCCCACATTTCTGAAGAGCATATAGGGCAGGCCCCTACTTTTAAACATCCAACTTACAAATGTCTCCTACTTGCAAACAGAAGGAGACAACAGGAACAGAGATGAAAAACCCTTCCCCATGTTTTCCAAAAAGCTTAAAAATAGAGTTTTTGACTGGAGCTACACTTTAAAAATGTACCAGTTCAAAATTACAAACAGATTCTACTTAACACAACAAACCTACACAGTCACTGTCTTGTTTGCACTGCCTGTATACTGCTGTTCTGAGTATATAGGGCCTGGGGGCCCCACACCTTTCCTTTTTTTAATTTGGGTACGGGGTTCCCCTTAATATCTGTACAAGACCCAAAGTGGCTGGTAATGGGCAGGGCGGGCTACCCATGCCATTTTTTTTTCTCAATGATTTTCATCCGTATTGCCGGAACCAGACATGACATTAAAACCGCAAGCAGTTTTAAATTACTTTTAAATGTTATTTTGGGCAGGGACTGTTCTAAAACACGGGAAACACATGCCACTTCACAGGCATACTATAGACATCCCCAGGCACGATATTTAAAAGGAATATTTAACTTTTTTTTTCCACTTTAATCGTCATTAAAATCAGTGCACCCGAAAAAACAGCCGGTTTAAAAAAAAAACAATTTGGCATTGACCCATGTCCCCTGGGGCAGGAGCCAGGTCCCCAAACCCTTTTTAGGACAATATCTTGCATATTAGCCATTAAAATTAGCACTTTTTATTTCGAACGTTCGAGTCCCATAGACTTCAATGGGGTTCTAAAGTTTGCACAAATTTTCGGTCCGTTTGAAAGTTCTGGTGTGAACCGAACCGGGGGGGGGGGGGGTGTTCGGCTCATCCCCAACCCCCAACCCATCATCCTGGACTTCTCCATCTCCTCCCCCCTATCATTATTATTATACAGGATTTATATGGCACCAATAGTTTGTGCAGTGATTTGCAACATGAGGGCAGACAGTAGTTACAATATAATCCATTACATAAGTCTACGTGTTTTTTTTTTCTTCTTTCGAATGTTTGGGTGGAGAGACAATTTGCATGGGTCCCCCCCACCCCCCCCAAGAATTTTTTTTGCCCAGGGCCCAATTAATATCAAAGACGGCCCTGGAAACATGGCAGAACTAGCTGAGTCTATCTTCAGCCAAGCTAGTACTACTCATGAATAGCCCTCATGTCACCCGGCTCCCTATGCAGGGGACATATTGCTGCTGGCCCATTTTTCTACAATGCTACAACAAGAGCTATCTTGTTTGAAACCATGAATCAGACCGAGACAGAAGTAAAGTTAATCACACTTGTTTAATATAATAATAATAAAAAGGTAAACAGTCAATACATAGCCAGAGTTCAGTAACCAGATCGGGTAGTCAGCCAATGCCAGAGAGACAGAGATCAATGTAGTAGTACAGCAAGCAGGATCAGGAGCCAGAAGGGACGTCAGCCGATCAAGTCTTCAACAGGAACACAGGAGAAAAGTCTCTGAGATGTGACCAAAGGAGAAGGCAGAGATGAAGTGAGCTGGACGGCTTTAAGTAGGCAGGACTGACAAGCAGATTAACAGCTTAGTCACTGTGGAGAGAAAGGAGCTGGCAATTAGCCGACAGCTGAGCCCAGCCCTGACAGTACCCCCTCCTCAACGACCCCTCCCCCTCGGAGGACCACCAGGCTTGAGGGGAAAATGTCTATGGAAATCAGGGAGGAGGACAGGGGGCATGTACCTACGAGGATGAGACCCAAGAGTGTTCCTCCGGACCGTACCCCTTCCAATGCACCAGGTACTGGAACCTACTGGAACCTACAGGAGTCAACAATGGATTGTACTTCATACTCCTCATGGTTCTCAACCTGTATAGGGTGAGGACGTGGCACCGAGGTGGTAAAGCGGTTGCAGACCAAAAGGTTTCAATAAGGAGACATGAAACACATTAGAGATGTGCATACTAGGAGGAAGGTCCAACGCGTAAGCCACTGGGTTAATGCTGCGAAGGATACAGAAAGGGCCAATAAACCGAGGTGCGAACTTCAAAGATGGAACACGAAGTCAGAAGGTGCGAGACAACAGCCAGACTTTGTCCCCAACCTGGTAGGAAGGCGCAGGCAGGCGTCTCCGGTCAGCATGGGGTCTATATCTATCGTTAGCATCACGCAATGCCTCCTGGACTTGTGCCCAAGTGGAACGAAGACCATGGAGATGCTCCTCTAATGCAGGAATACTCTGCAGAACAAATGAGGCAAGCAACACGCAACCATAGTTCGCCATAAAACGGGGACAAATGGGAAGCCGATTTCAAGGCACTACTGTTCGCAAACTCTGCCCATGGTAAGAGGTCTGACCAGTTGTTATGATGGTTAGAAATATAGCAACTTAGGAATTGCTCCAAGGACCAATTGGCTCATTCTGCGGTCCCATTAGACTGCGGGTGATACGGAGGAGAATGCAAGCTGAATACCCAACTGTGCACAAAAGGTTCACCAGAACCGGGACACAAACTGACTACCCCGGTCTGAGACAATCACCTTGGGTAGCCCATGTAAGCGGGAGATGTCCCGAGCAAAAATAGAAGCCAGTTCCTTAGAAGTAGGCAACTTCTTGAGTGGAATACAATGCAACATTTGAGAACCGGTCAACCACCTTAAGAATAACAGTGTTGCCTTGGGAGTTGGGTAACTCCACAATGAAATCCATAGACAGGTGGGTCCAGGGTCTCTCTCCATTGGGTATGGGTTGTAGGAGGCCCAATGGAAGGTGTTGTGGAGTCTTACTCTGAGCACACATGGAACAGGCAGCTACGAAGGCGGTTATATCAGCACATAGGCTAGGCCATAAGAATTGTTGGGAAATGGCCCAAATGAGTTGATTCTTACCAGGGTGGCCAGCAGCCTTGGGAGAATGGCAAGTCTGGAGCATGGCAGTACGGAGACTCGGGAACAAAACAGCAAGATTTCTCAGGAGGAGATTTCTCAGGAGGAGCATCGACCTGAGCAGCAAGAATTTTGGCACCCAAAAGGAGAAGACTGGAGCGAACCAATATGATCAGGAGGAATCACAGGACCTGGATCCAACTCCATCTTGGAAGTGGAGGAAAATTCTCTTGACAAGACGTCAGCCCCTACATTCTTAGTACCGGGTAAGAATGAGACAATGTAATTAAAACTCAAGAAAATAGCCCATTGCGTCCTTCTGGGAGAGCGATGCTTAGCCTAAAAAAACAAGAATGTGACATTCTTATGGTCAGTAAGAATGGGAACCAGCACAGTGGCACCTTCAAGGAGATGTCTCCATTCTTTTAGGGCTCTGTGAACAGCTCTCTGTAACCAATCTCGTAAATTGCACTCCGCCTGTGACAATTTCTTGGAAAAAAGTAGCCACATGGATGCATAGCGCACTCAGAGTTAAGACGTTGAGATAGAAGGGCGCCAACTACAGTCTCTGAAATATCAACTTCTAGTATAAAAGGCAACATAGGGTCAGGGCGTGCCAACACAGGAGCAGAAACAAAGGCAACTTTGAGACTCTCAAAGGCCCTAATGGACTCCAGAGACCAACTCTGTGGGTTGTTGTCTTTCCTGGTCATATCAGTCAGGGACTTGACCAGAGACGAGAAGTTACGAATAAACTTCTAATAATAGTTGGCAAAGCCAAGAAAACACTGCAGAGGACGTAAACCCACAGGTCAAGGCCACTGTAGGACCGCTGAAAGTTTCTCTGGGTCCATCAAAAAACCAGCAGTGGAAAATGACATAGCCCAGGAATTTCACCTGTTCACAATGGAATTCGCACTTTTCCAATTTACAATAGAGATTGCTCTGTCATAGTCTCTGAAGCACACAACAGACATTTGTGTGGAGGCTCTCCAGGGACTTGGAAAATATGAGGATATCGTTGAGATAAACCACCACACATAACTGCAACAAATCTCGGAGGACATCGTTAATGAACTCCTGGAAAACTGCCGAAGCGTTACAAAGGCCAAAAGGCATTACGAGATACTCATAATGACCTGATCTGGTATTAAAAATGCAGTTTTCCACTCGTTGTCCTCCTTAATCCTGACGAGATTGTATGCCCCTCTCAAATCAAGCTTTGTGAAAACTGTTGCTCCCTTGAGGCGGTCAAATAACTCCGTAATCAACGGAATGGGATAGGCATTCTTAATCGTCAAACAATTGAGACTCCTATAATCTAAACAAGGTCTCAGTTCACCACTCTTCTTCACAAAATAGAAACCAGCACCAGCAGGATATGAGGATTTGCGGATGAAACCATGAGAAAGTGCGTCTGCAACATACTTCTCCATGACCTTATCCTCCAAGACCGACAAAGGGTAAACCCAGCCACGAGGGGGTATGGCACAATCATACGACCGGTGTGTAGGAAAAGTACAGGCTTGTCCTTTGTCAAAGACATCGCTAAAATCGCAGTACTCCTCCAGCAGAGAGGAGAGTGAAGAGGTGCACAGGACCTTGGCTACCTTCTGGAACCATCTCTCCCTGCACTGTGGCAACCAGGACAGAACCTTTGCATGGAGCCAATCAAAAGAAGGGTTGTGCCTCTGTAACCAAGGGTAACCAATAACCAGTGGAAACTTAGGTGAGGAAATAACTTGGATTATCTCATGGTGAAGGGCCCCTACGGCCATGGACAATGGAACAGTCTCATGAGTCACATGGGCAGGCTGTAGAGGTCTCCCCTCAAGAGCCTCAATGGCAAGTGGAGTGTCACGCAGCTGCAGCGAATTTGAGTGCTTCGATACAAAGGCAGCATCAATGAACAGGCCTGTAGCCCCAGAGTCAATTAGAGCCTGTACCTCGATGGATGACTCAGCCCAAGACAGGGTAACCAAAACCAGGGGCTTATCTTTCTGGGAAACTGGAGAGGAAACAACACAATCTAAGGTTATTCTGTGAAAGGACCTCAAGGTTTGGGCGTTCCCTGGACGGGTAGGACAAGACTTCAAAAAGTGACCAGCCTGGCCACAATAAAGGCATAATCTCTCTCTTCTCCTAAGGGCTCTCTCATCCACAGAGAGATGCGTGAAGCCCAAGTGCACGGGTTCATCTTCTCAGACCGACTCTGTACCAGGAGGCATGGGAGGTGAGGGAGGCAAGGGTGGGACTGCAAAGCTCTGGAGACAAATGTACAGGAGGCTTGTGCCAGCACTCCTTAAAGGAGAGTCTCTCTGAGTCTGGAGTTAATGAGGATGGCAAATGTGATCAACCTCTCCAGCTCAGTGGGTATATCTCGGGCTGCTATCTCATCCTTGATGGAATCCGAGAGACCATGAGAAAAAGCAGCCACGAGGACCTCATTGTTCCAAGCAACCTCTGCTGCCAGAGTACGGAATTCAATGGCATAGGAGGCAACAGTTCTCAAACTCTGTTTGATGGACATGAGGCTCTTGGCAGCAGAAGCGGAGTATGCGGGAACGTCAAATACCCTTTTGAAGGAAGCCACAAATTCTGGGTAACTCAGGGCCACGTGTTTTTGCGTCTTCCATAGAGGGTTTGCCCAGGCCAAGGCTCTCTCAGAAAGCAAAGATATCACGAAACCTACTTTGCTTCTGTCCATGGGAAAAGCCTAGGGCAGCATCTCAAAGTATATCTCAACCTGGTTGAGAAACCCTCTGCATTGAACTGGATCACCCCCAAATTGCTGGGGAAGCAGAGTGGAACCAGACTTGCCTCTTATAGAGGTAATACTCTAGTGGGTGCCTGCACAGAGACTGGAGCAGCAGCAGGGACAGCCTGCAACACAGGTTGTACCGGAGCAGCCATAGTGGAAGATTCCAGGTTAGCCGTGCGACTCAGGAGTGTTTGTAACGCCAAGGCAAACTGATCCATGCGGTAATCCTGGTCATCCAATCTGAAAAAAATATTACCAACAAGTGGACTGACTGCATCTTCTGAATTCGTGGCCTTCTTCTACTGTCAGAAACCATGAATCAGACCGAGACAGAAGTAGGGTTAATCACACTTGTTCAATAATAATAAAAAGATAAACAGAGTAAGCGTTGCAAATACATAGCCAGAGTTCAGTAACCAGATCAGCAAAGTAGTAGAGCAAGCAGGACCAGGAGCCAGAATGGACATCAGCCAAGCAAGTCTTCAACAGGAACACAGGAGAAAAGTTTTTGAGATGTGACCAAAGGCGAAGTGAGCTGGACGGCTTTAAGAAGGCCAGGGGCAGATCCAGAGTCCAGTCTCGGGAGGGGCACTGCTATAAAATATGTTTTTTTGGGGGCAATTTATATGGGAAATGGCTGGTATTGGCGCTTCAATCATTACGGCACCATGGTTGTTATGGTGTCAGGATGAAGCGCATTATTTCTATTAATACATTGTAATATAAAATTAAATGGTTCAACTCACCATAATGCAGAATCAGTGGGAGCCCTGAGGGTGTCATTTGCCATGTCGCCTGCCACCAAATGCGGATTGTCACTTGCCACGTCACTTGTCACCAAATGCGGATTGTTACTTGCCACGTCACCTGCCACACATTGCGGATTGCCACTTGCCACATCACCTGCCACACATTGCGGATTGTCACTTGCCACGTTGCCTGCCACACATTGCGGATTGCCACGTCACCTGCCACACATTGCGGATTGTCACTTGCCACTTTGCCTGCCACACATTGCGGATTGTCACTTGCCACGTCACCTGCCACACATTGCGGATTGTCACTTGCCACGTCGCCTGCCACCAGATGCGGATTGCCACGTAGCCTGCCACACATTGCGGATTGTCACTTGCCACGTTGCCTGCCACGTCGCCTGCCACGTCACCTGCCACCAGATGCGGATTGCCACGTAGCCTGCCACACATTGCAGATTGTCACTTGCCACGTCACCTGCCACACATTGCTGATTGTCACTTGCCACGTAGTCTGCCACACATTGCGGATTGCCACTTGCCACGTAGTCTGCCACACATTGCGGATTGCCACTTGCCATGTAGTCTGCCACACATTGCGGATTGTCACTTGCCACGTCGCCTGCCACCAGATGCGGATTGCCACGTAGCCTGCCACACATTGCAGATTGTCACTTGCCACATTGCCTGCCACACATTGCGGTTTGCCACTTGCCACGTAGTCTGCCACACATTGCGGATTGCCACTTGCCACGTAGTCTGCCACACATTGCGGATTGCCACTTGCCATGTAGTCTGCCACACATTGCGGATTGCCACGTAGCCTGCCACACATTGCGGATTGTCACCTACTGTGTCACTTTTCTGCTAAGGTGTTCTTTTGTTGAGTCCAGAGTGAAGATAGGCAGCAGAGAGATGATGTAATCTCTCTGCTGCACACAGCTTCCTGCACAGTGAGGGCGGAACTGGAGGGATGCAGGGCAGTGAGAGATGATGTCATCTCCCTGCTCCCCTGCCTGCTGGCTTCCTGATTGGCCAGCAGCCATCCTAAGCCACCCAGCTGCCCCCCCTCACCCGTCCACTCACCGGAACCGGCCACGCTGGCCTGGCACCCGCGGAACCGGCCGCGGAACCGGGCGCGCTGGTACCCGCGGAACCGGCCGCGCTGGTACCCGCGGAACCGGCCGCGGGTGTCATCAGCTGGCGGTATTCTCGGAGGGGGCAATTGACCCGTTGCCCCCCCTGGATCCACCCCTGAAGTAGGCAGGACTGACGAGCAGATCAACAGCTGAGTCACTATGGAGAGAAAGGAGCTGGCAATTAGCCGACAGCCGAGCGGGCAGCTCAGAGAAGGAAGGGCTGAACCCAGCCCTGACATATCTAAATTCTGCACTATTACAAATGACATTAAGCAGGATATACAGAGTTTTGGGCTCAGGCTGGACACAATTGAACCTAAGGTAGACGGAACAGTAGCCAGTCAGATGGCCTGGATTGTTACAGAGCTACAGGGGTGGTTGGATGAGGCAACCGCAAAAATAAAAGACCCAGAAAACAGGTCTCACCGTTATAATGTGTGGGTCCAGGGCCTGCCAGAAACCCAAACAGACCTGGAGGGAGCTAGTCATGCTCTCATGAAAGAACTGATCCCAGACATTTCACCCCATCATATGGAGGTGGACAGACTTCATGGGGCCCTGAGAGCCCCTAGATCAGATGGACTTCTGCGGGATGCAATCTTGAAGCCACATTACTACAAGATAAAAGAAAACTCAATGATGGCCTTTAGGAATCGCCAGAATTTGATGCTTTTTGGAACATCCATCCAGTTGTTTGCAGATCTTGCCCCTTCCACGGTACAGAAGCGCTGAAATCTGAGACCTGTTACAAGAGTTGATAACTCGTCAGATAAAATATAGATGGTCTTTCCAGGTCTGGCTTTCCTTCACCTACCAGGGCAAAACCCACCCCTTTGCTCCATATCATGAGGGCGAATATTTGCTGCTGGAGCTGGGCATTATCACAAGAGATCTGCCGACCTCCTCTTCTAATCCAATGGATTGTCGCTACTCTTCGAAATGGTCGTCCCAACGCTCCAACTGGATCAGAGGGACGCCACCACAGACCTGAGCTGCCACAGATCCCCACCCTGCTGTCTACAAACGGAATTGCTCTTGAGCAAAGTGTATAGTGGTACACTGTTGCTTGAAATGGGCTCACTTACAAGTTTACATACCCTGGCAGAAGTTATGATTTCTTGGCCATTTTTCAGAGAATATGAATGATAAGAAAAACTTTTCACGCATGGTGTTTGGCTGAAGCCATTTATTATCAATCAACTGTGTTTACTCTTTTTAAATCATCATCACAACAGAAACTACCCAAATTACCCTGATGAATAGTTTACATACCCCAGTTTTTAATACCTTGTATTGCCCCCTTTAACATCAATGACAGCTTGAAGTCTTTTGTGGCACTTGTGGATGAGGCTCTTTATCTTCTCAGATGGTAAAGCTGCCCATTCCTCTTGGCAAAAAGCCTCCAGTTCCTGTAAATTCTTGGGCTGTCTTGTATGAACTGCACCTTTGAGATCTCCCCAGAGTGGCTCAATGATATTGGAGGTCAGGAGGCTGAGATGGCCACTCCAGAACCATCACTTTATTCTGCTGTAGCTGATGACAATTCTACTTGGTTTGGTGTTTTGGATCATTGTCATGTTGTAATGTCCAAGTACGTCCCATGCACAGCTTCCTGGCTGATGAATGCAAATGTTCCTCCAGTATTTTTATTTTATAACATACTGCATTCATCTTGCCATCAATTTTACCAAATTATCTGTGCGTTTGTAGCTCACACATCTCCAAAACATCAGCGATCTACCTCTGTGTTTCACAGTAGGAATTGTGTACCTTTTATCATATCCTCTCCAAATGTACTGTTTATGGTTGTGGCCAAAAGGCTAAATTTTGGTCTCATCACTCCAAATAACTTTGTGCCCGAAAGTTTGAGGCTTGTCTTTGTGCCGTTTGTGGCATTTGCGTAGCAATGGCTTTCTTCTGGCAACTCGATCATGCAGCCCATCTTTCTTCAAGTGCATCTTGAAACAGCCACACCACATGTTTTCTGAGAGTCCTGTAATATCATCAGAAAGTTATTTGTGGGATTTTCTTTGCATCTGGAACAATTTTCCTGGCAGTTGTGGCTAAAATTTTAGTTGGTCTACCTGACTGTGGTTTGGTTTCAACAGAACCCCTCATTTTGTACTTCTTGATTAGAGACTGAACACTGCTGATCGGCATTCTCAATTCCTTGGATATCTTTTTATATTCCTTTCCTGGTTTTATACAGTGCAACTACCTTTTCCCGCAGATCCTTTGACAATTCTTTTGCTTTTCCCATGACTCAGAATCTAGAAACGTCAGTGAAGCACTGGATGAAAGATGCAAGGGTCTGTCAGGAGTCCAGAAACGCACTGACCTTTTATACACAAACACACACACACACACACACACCCTACAAGCAAACAGATCACAGGTGAAGATGGTTACCTTTAATAGCCATTCAAACCCCTTTGTGTCAACTTGTGTGCATGTTCAGGCCAAAATCACCAGGGTATGAAAATGTTTGATCAGGGTCATTTGGGTAGTTTCTGTTGCCATTATGATTTAAAAAAAGTAAACACAGTTAATTAATAATAAATGGCTTCAGCCAAACACTAACCATGAGTGAAAATAGGATTTTTATAACAGCTTACCTGTAAAATCGTTTTCTTTTGAGGTACATCATGGGACACAGAGACTCAGTAATTACTGGTGGGTAATAGGGTATCACTAGGTGACTGGACACTGGCACACCCTAGACAGGAAGTTCAATCCCCCATATAACCCCTCCCCCTACTGGAGGTACCTCAGTTTTGTAGCAAAGCAATATAAAAGTGTATTAGAGGAGGGGAGGGACCTCTGCCCCCTGATGTACCTGAAAAGAATCCTATTTTCTTTCTTGTACATCAGGGGACACAGACTCAGTAATTACTGGTGGGATGTCCCAGAGCAATGCTATCTGAGGGGAAGGGAACCACACAACATAGGGTGTACTCAGACCTGAGGACCCTGTACTGCTGCCTGCAGCACACTACGCCCAAAGGCGAAGTCCTCATGCCTTCTCACATCCACCTGATACAATTTGGTGAATGTATGGATTGAAGACCAGGTTGTAGCCTTGCAGATTTGAGCCATGGAGGCCTGGTGATGCACCACTCACAAAGCACTAATAGCCCTAGTGGAGTGCGCCTTGATCTGAAAAGGCGGAATCTTTTGCTTCAAACCATAAGCTTGAACAATTACTTGTCGAATCCATTTAGCAATGGTAGATTTTGATGCTGCCTGTCCTCTCTTAGGACCCTCTGGCAATAGGAAAAAAAATCTATTTTGCGAACCTGAGCCATCGCTTCCAGATTGGATGTAGTGAGAGCAGTCAAAGCCTAAGAATGTAGTGACTTCTCTTCCATAGAACAGGGATTTGGGGGAAAAAAAAAAAAGGAAAGCAGAATAATATCTTGGTTTAGATGAAAAACTGAGACCACCTTCGGTAGAAAACTAGGATGAGGGCGTAACACCACTCTATCCTTGTGCATTATCAGATACGGTTCTTTACAAGAGAGGGCCTCTAATTCTGATACTCTTCTGGCAAAAGAAATGGCCACCAGAAAAATGTATTTCCTTGTCAACAGAACTAAGGGAATCTGATGTATCGGTTCAAAAGGCTGCTTCTGAAAAGCTGACAGAACCAAATTCAAATCCTAGGGGTTCAGAGGTGCCCTAACTGAAGGATTAAGGCGCGTTACCCCTTGTATAAAGCTTCAGACCAAAGAATGTGAAGCAAGTGGACGTTGAAACAGAACCGATAAGACCAAGACTTGGCCCTTGATGGCACTCAAAGCCAGTTTTATCTCTAACCCATTTTGCAGAAATTCGAGGATTCTGCCTATGACATATTTTCTGGGGTGCCAACCCCTGGATTCACACCAGGAGACATATGCTTTCCAGACTCCATGATAAATCATTCTGGAAGCTGGCTTTCTTGCATTAATCAAGGTAGATATCACAGGGCCTGAAAGCCCACGATTCTTCAGAATGTGGATTTCAATAGGCAAACCGTTAAATTTAGCATTTGTAAGGTAGGATGGAATACCGGTCCCTGGGATAGCAGGTCTGGATGGGACGGTAGGGTCCAAGGAGAGCCTACCGCCATCTTCACTATTTCTGCATACCAAGCTCATGCTGGGGCCACCAGAAGCACAGACTTCTTTTCCTGCCTGATCCTGCAAAGCAGTCCTGGCAGTAGCAGATTAGGAGGGAACGCATAAAGCAGAGAGAACTGATGCCATGGAGTAACCAACGCATCTGTCCCGCATGCAAGAGGATCCCTCATTCTTGACACAAAGTTGTCGACCTTGTTGTTGAACCTGGACACAAAGATCTACATCCAGAGCCCCCCCCCCATCTCTGGCATATGGCCATAAAGACGTTGGCGTGGAGAGACCATTCCCCCTGGCACTAACTGTTGGCGGCTCAAGTAGTGCCTGCCTGCCAGTTCTCTACCCCCGGAATGAAGATTGCCGATATGCATGGCACATGCCTTTCTGTCCAGATGAAGATCTGGTTTACTTCTTCCTGAGCTGCATGACTCTTGGTGCCCCCTTGGTGATTGATATAAGCCACTGCTGTGGCATTGTCGGACTGGATCCTGACAGGGCAACCCTGCAACCTGAGTGTCCAGGCTTTTAGGGCTAGATACGCCGCACGGATCTCCAGAATGTTAATGGGTAAGTCCCTCCCAACCCGAAAGACTGGCATCTGTTGTTACCACTGTCCAGGTAACTGGTAAAAAGGATTTTCCTTTCTGCAGTTTTTCGGGTATCAACCACCAGCTGAGGCTCCGACACGTTGTAGGGGACAGATGCATCAGAAAATCTAACGCCTGAACCTTCTTGTTCCAGGCTGATAGGATACTGTTTTGCAGTAGCCTTGACTGAGCGTAGGGAACTGCTTCGATTGAAGCCACCATCTTCCCCAACAACCTCATACAAAGACGAATAGAAGGACTCTTCTTTGCCCTGACTACCTGAATCAGTTCTCTTATAGCCCTGATCTTTGCTTGGGTTAGGAATACCCTCTGCTGGGCTGCATCTATGACCAGACCCAAATACTCTAGTCTTATTACTGGTTTTAAAGAAGACTTCTCTAAGTTGAGGACCCAACCTAGGAGTTCCAGGTAGTTGATTGTGGTGACCAAATTTTGGTCCAGGCGGGCTACCGACCGGTCTATCAAGAGCAAGTCGTCTAGGTATGCTATTATCGTTATACCTTGGGCCCTTAATCTGGTCAGAGGAGGGGCCAAGATCTTTGTAAACACCCGAGGTGCAGGAGCTAGCCCGAAAGGCAGAACTACGAACTGAAAGTGTAGTTTTTCTACTTTGAAAACGCAGGAACTTTTGATGAGCAGGGAAAATAGGTACATGCAGGTACGCATTCTTGATGTCTATTGATGCCAGAAGTTCTCCTCCTTGTAGAATGGAGACTACCGATCGGATCAATTCCATGCGAAAGGACCGTACCTCTAGAAATTGGTTTAGATCTTTGAGATCTAGAATGGGTCTGACATCTCTGTTTGGCTTCAGTACCGTGAAAAGGTTTGAATAAAACCCCATTCCCTGATCTTGCATGGGAACTACCATGATAACTTTTTGCGACAATAGTCACTCCAATGCTAGAAGGAGAGACTTCTTTTTCTCTGGGTACATTTGATCTGAGGAAACGAGGAGAAGGGAATTCTCGAATCCTAGTTTGTAACCTAGAGTTATTGTGGAGACCACCCATTTGTCCCGAAATTCCTCCTGCCAGAGCCCTGAGAACTTTAGTAGTCTTCCCCCCACTCGAGTGAGCGGGGGCACCCCTTCATAAGGAGGTCTTAGCGTTTTGTCTTGAAGACCTTCTCCCTCAGAACTTCTTTTGTCCCTGGGGTTGACTCTGAATTCTAATCTTAGAGCTTGACGGAGGAGGCCGTTGTGACTGCCTGGAGGCTGATGCCCCTGGCACTGGAGAAAGCGCCCGTTTCAAGGAGGGACGTTTACCCCTTTTCTTGACTGGTAAAAGGGTGATTTTCCCACTAGAGATCCTTTGGATATAAAATTGTCCAAGTCCTCTCCAAACAGTTTTGCACCACGAAAGGGAAATCCCGCCAGGAGTTTCTTACATGGCGATTCGGCTGACCAATTTTTCAGCCACAAGATTCTATGCACATGTACCAATCCAAGCGTAAGGTCTGAAGGATAGAATCTCTGATAGCATCAACAGCAAAACACAGAGCCGCTGGAAAGTTACCTAACCCCCGGGCTTGCTGTTCAGGTAAGGCTTTAATCACCTGTTTAACATGGTCTCAAATATTGACAGACTCCAATTGCTGCGACTGCAGGTTGTGCTACTGAACCTGCCAAGGAGAAAACATTTTTTTTATAGGAATTCCATTTTTGGAACAGTTGGATCCCTAAGCATTGTCAAAAGGACAAGTCAGGCTTTTGTTTACGGAGGAAATGGCGGCATACCCCACATATTAGTTAAATGTTCCTCCATAGGATAAAGTGTAGAAAACTTTTTAGGAGGAAAAAAAAATGTTTATCTGGGTGATCCCACTCAGAATAGATAAGCTTTTCCAGCAAACCATGAACAGGAAAAGCATGTGCAGAGAAGAAGTGGGTTCTTTAACTGACTCAGGTACGGGTAACTTGAACGTGGAACGGACCAATCCAGCAAGAAAAGCTGAAGAGGGCCCTTCTCCACTCGATTCCTCAGAAGTGGAATCATCAGTTTCCTCCCCATCCTCTGAGGGGGATTCCTCTCCTTTATCCCAGAGTTCCTCACTCTGAGGGTCCTGGGTGACAGAGGGGGGCTTAGTGCGTTTTCTTCCACTGAGTGAAGATGCGATTAAGGACACTAATCTTTCCTCTAAACGGTTTATGGTTGAGGAAAAAAACTCCTGTGCAATGTACACAGGGACTAAAGTGCCAGAAGCAGCTGCAGCCCCTGACCTCGACGGCTCTCCCAGGCCAGCCTCCCTCCTGCAGGGGGGGGGAAGGTGCTGCAGAAGGGGGGGGGTCCTCAGAGCCTGAAGGGGACCCCTTAGAGCTCCTATTCTTCAGGGTACTTGTACCTCTTTTACCCATAGTGCAAAGCAACAAAGGGTAGAGGTACCACACAAAAAAAAAATGCACTGACTGCTGAGCCATGTAGTTCAGCAACTGCCGCTGCTACTTAAGACTCAGTCTGATGCCTAAGTAAAAGCTGCCTAGGAATGCCTGTGTCTCCCACACTCACATGCGCCTATGAGCTCTGTGTCCCTCCATAGACTGTGTGCATCTGAAAAAGAGTGCACTTTAAAGCCTGTGTAGCCTAGTGCTCCACCACCCCTCCTCCGACCACTTCCGCCTCCCCGCTCATTTTTAAAAACAAGCGTTTCCCGCGTGAGCAGAGGCTCTAACCCTGCTGGCAAGCATGGAGGGGAGGATGGAACAGAGGAGAGGGAAGGGCTGGTGGATGTGAAGCCGCTGTAATGGCGGCGGCGAACGGCAGTGGACGGGGCAGACGGCGGTGGGGTATATTACTGCTCTCTGCCCAGGCCTGTCTCAGCCCCCTAATACGAGGAGGAGGGAGAATCCCAGAAGAAAAAAAAACCCTTACCTTCATCCTTCCTGGAGCATGGCTGGAGGAGCATGGAGCGTGGACACCAAGCAGACAGATCAGGCATGAAAAAGTATGTGCTCTTGGCAGCCCCCGGTGGTGACTATAGGCATAGCATACATTTACTTAAAAAGGAGAAAACCTACTAGAATTAGAAAAAAATCTTGAGGAGTCTCCCTTAACTTATCCAGCTGCAGGGTCTGAATAATAGACCCAATCTTCACCTCTCACGGTGGGCTCCGTTAGGAAAAAACCTTCCGAGACTGGGGCCCCCTTGAATAGGGGGATCCGCAGTTCTGGGCCCGTAAAGCACCCTGCCAGGAATATGGCTGAAAAAAAACAAATACTGGTTCCCAGGGTCCAGCTCTCTAAAAAGAGAAGCGTTACAGGTAAAACCTCATTTCTTCAGACTCGGTCTGGAAAAGACACTTTGAATGGATACGGTTGCATAGCTGGCCCCAGTAAGGATATTCCAGCAGAGCTCAGCACAGCACATCTTTGTTGTGACCAACACCTAAGACACTGGTGAAAAAACTGAGGTACCTCCAGTGGGGGGGGGGGGGGGGGGGGGTTATATGGGGGTTTGAACTTCCTGTCTAGTGTGTGCTAGTGTCCAATCACCTAGTGATATCCTATAACCCACCAGTAGTTACTGAGACTCTGTGTCCCGTGATGTACGAGAAAGAAAGAAATGTTTTTGTGTTATCATTCATATTCCCTAAAAAATTGCCAAAAAAATCATAAATTCTGCCAGGGTATGTAAATGTAGCACTGGTACTCCTAACGAGTATGCGCTATGTATTTAAATTTAGTTTTTGCTCAAAACTATAGTAAGTTTTGTGGTTAATTGCGCTAAATTGTACTTTGGCATCAGTTTTCTGTAAACCTGGATACAATGTTAGTCCACACTTTGGTCTTGTGGATGCAGTCATTATATTTGGCATGAGAGATGCCCCATAGCTCGGGATGGAAGTCCACTGCCACTATCAAGTCCGTCTGGACAATGCCTCAGGTTATGTTGTTTCCAGACAGAGCAGAAGACATCCACACTCCAGAAAAAATCAAAGGACAATGGGAACTTCCTGTAAAGGCAGAAATCTCCTAGATTCTCATTAATGTTCAATATCATAAGTGTCCAATAATATTAATTAACACTTTTAAATGCCAGGTGCACCTAAACACATTTGTAATGCTGAACTGTTCCTCTTCCATGCATTAACCCTGGGGTTTTATTTTTCTCTGCCCCTAAATGCCTGTAAAAATCTATGTGTGCATGGACACAAAGTCTAAGTCCTTGTACACACGGTCGGAGATTCCGACGGAATGTGTCCGATCGGACCGTTTTGTCGGATATTCCGACTGTGTGTGGTCTGCATCGGACTGTTTCCGTCTGAGTATCCGACGGACCAACTTTTCCAACTTGCCGGTAAAATTTTCCGACAAAATGCTCCGATCGGACATACTCCGATCATGTGTAGAGAATTCCGATCGGACAAAGCGCCACGCATGCTCAGATCCAATTCCTACACCAAAGCTATTGGCTACTAGCGTGAACGTAGTCCCATCGTAACGAAATAACGTCATCACGTCGGATTTTCCGACAACTTTGTCCGACCGTGTGTATGCGACAGTTTTGGACAAAATCCGACGGACAAAATCCGACGGATTTGGTTGTCAGAATCTAAGCTAACATTGAGGGGTGTTTAGAGACAGACAAAAAAAAATCAAGACACCTCTAGAAGCAATGTTTCAAATGCCCAGTGTGCATGAGGCCTTAAAGAGGAAGTAAACCCTTTCAAACCACTTTGACCTACAGGTAAGCCTAGATTAAGGCTTACCTGTAGGTCCAAGCAATATCTCCTAAACCTATATGGTTTAGGAGATATTTGCCCGAAAATGGGCACCGCTGTCTACGGCGCATGCGCCGTAGACAGCGGCGCGCAGGCGCACTAAATGCGGCAAGTCCAAGAATGGATTTGCCTAATTTGTCGACTCCCATGCGCATGCGCGGGAGTGACGTCATCGCGGCTTCGCCGAATGGCAGCGGCGGAGCTGCGAGACGCGACTCCCGTGCGCATGCGCGGGAGTGACGTCATCGCGGCTTCGCCGCTGTCATTCGTCTGAGCTGCGAGACGCCACCAGCAAGATGGATGCGGCGGACTACAGGGGACAGCGGCGACTTCGCTGGCTCCTGTGTCAGGTAAGTGACACATAATGAGCTACTATGCGATGCATAGTAGTCCATTATGCTTTACCTTTGCAGGGAAAAAAAGAGGAAGTTAACCCATCAGGGTTTACTTCCTCTTTAACAAGCAGTACCCATATGACTGCCACACATCTCTGACTGTGAATATCAATCAAGTGTTCAAATAGTCAAATGAAAGGTCACTTGCAATCAAATGTTCTACTGATACAGAAACAGTGATGTTTTACTCTGACTCATACAACAATATATCCTAAATAATGCATAACCATTTTTTTTTTTTAAATAATCCTTTTATCACTAGTTCAGAAGTTACCCCTTATTTAACCACTTAAGCCCCGATCCAATTTGCAGCCAAAGGACCAGGCCCCTTTTTGCGATTCGGCACTGCGTCACTTTAACTGACAATTGCGCGGTCGTGTGATGTGGCTCCCAAACAAAATTGGCGTCATTTTTTTCCCCACAGATAGAGCTTTCTTTTGGTGGTATTTGATCACCTCTGCGGATTTTATTTTTTGCGCTATAAACAAAAATAGAGCGACAAATTTGAAAAAAATGCAATATTTTTTACTTTTTGCTATAATTAAATATCCCAAAAAATATATAAAAAAAATTTTTTCCTCAGTTTAGGCCGATACGTATTCTTCTTTTTTTGTAAAAAAATCGCAATCAGCGATTATTGATTGGTTTGCGCAAAAGTTATAGCGTTTACAAAATAGGGGATAATTTTATAGCATTTTTATAACATTTTTTTTTTTACTAGTAATGGCGGCGATCAGCGATTTTTATTGTGACTGCAACATTATGGCGGACACATCGGACATTTTTGACACATTTTTGGGACCATTGTCATTTATACAGCAATCAGTGCTATTTAAATGCATTGATTCCTGTGTAAATGACACTGGCAGTGAAGGATTTAACCACTAGGGGGCAGTGTAGGTGTTATGTATGACGTTATGTGTTTTTTATATTGTAGGGGCGTGGCCTGGCATGTGATGTCACTGATTGTCTTTCCCCATAAAAGTGGACAGACGATCGGTGACAGCCACAGTAGGAAGCACAGGGAGAGGTTTGTTTACACAGACCTCTCCTCATTCTTCAGCTCTGTGACCCAATCGCGGGACACCAGCGGCGATCGGGTCCGCTGGTCCCGTGGCCACAGTCTCGGAGCTCAGGACCGGATCGGGAGCATGCCGTCGGCGGCGCGCTCCCAACCCACGGCTGGGCACTTAAAAAGCAACGTACAGGTACGTGCTTGTGCCCAGCCGTGCCATTCTGCCGACGTATATGTCCAGCAGGTGGTTCTTAAGTGGTTAACCACTTGCCGACCGCTGTCGGCACATATATGTCGGCAGAATGGCACAGCTGGGCAAAGTAATGTACCCGTATGTTACTTTGAATTTCCCGCTGTGCGCACCGCGAGCTCCGTGACCGTGCCCGCAGGACCCGCAGACTCGATTGCCGCGGGTATACCCGTGTCACAGAGCTCAAGAACGGGGAGATGCTGATGTAAACAGCATCTCCCCATTCTGCCTAATGATAGGACACTGATCATCTGCTCCCTGTCATCTGGAGCAGCGATCAGTATCCACGTCACACACAGCCCATCCCACAGACCGTTAGAAACACTCCCCTAGGACACACTTAACCCCTCCCCGCCCCCTGGTGGTTAACCCCTTCACTACCAGTGACATTTTTACAGTAATCAATGCAATTTTATAGCATTGATCACTGTATTAATGCCAATGGTCCCAAAAATGTGTCAAAATTGCCCGATGTGTCTGCCATAATGTCGCAGTCACGATAAAAATCGCTGATCGCCACCATTACTAGTAAAAAAAAAATTATTAATAAAAATGCCATAAATCTATCCCCTATTTTGTAGACGCTATAACTTTTGCGCAAACCAATCAATACGCGCTTATTGTGATTTTTTTTTACCAAAAATATGTAGAAGAATACGTATCAGCCTAAACTGAGGAAAAAAAATGTTTTTTATATATTTTTGGGGGATATTTATTATAGAAAACAGTAAAAAATTATGTGTTTTTTTCAAAATTGTCGCTATTTTTTTGTTTATAGCGAAAAAAATAAAAACCACAGTGGTGATCAAATACCACCAAAAGAACGCTCTATTTGTGGGAAAAAAAAGGACGCCAATTTTGTTTGGGACCCATGTCGCAAAACCATGCAATTGTCAGTTAAAGCGACGTAGTGCCGAATCGCAAAAAGTGCTCTGGTCTGGAAGGAGGTAAATCCTTCCGGGGCTGAAGTGGTTCATTTGTAAAATAAACTATACAGAATGCAGTGGATTTAATTTCAAAAGATACCTATAAACAAGTATGCATGCTGAAAATAAGCTATAGTTTCACGTTTGGGTCCTAGCAGCCTTATGCCTTGTACACACGGTCGGAAATTCCGACGGAAAAGGTCCGTTCAGATTATATTGACCCGAAAATACGATCATGTGTGGGCTCTATTGGACTTTTTCCGTCGGAAATTCCGACAGAAAAAATTTGAGAGCAGGAGCTCAAATTTTCTGACAAAAAAATCAGATCAGACTTTTTCCGATCGTTTGTAGAGAATTCCGATTGGACAAAGTGCGACGCATGCTCAGATCAAATTATGAGACCAAAGCTATTGGCTAGTAGCCTCAACGTAGACCCGTCGTAACGAACGAACGCCATCACGTTCCGATCGGATTTTCCGACAACTTTGTCCGACCGTGTGTATGCAACACCGGTTTCGGAAAAAATCAGACGGATTTTGTGGTCGGAATGTCCGACCGTGTGTACAAGGCATTAGTGTTTTTTGTTTTTATTCATGAAACAGGTTTAGTCCAAAAAAAATGTTTGAATAATAGCTGTGCAAATCCCGTGTAACATAAAAAGTTGCAACGACCATCATTTTATTTCCTAGGGTATCTGCTAAAACAATACATATAATGTTTGGGGGTAATTTTCTAGCAACAAAATTATAATTTTTACACGATGGGAGAAGTGTCAGATTTGGCCTGGGTGGCAAGTGGTTAATTACCATAAGTAAGTAATATACAAATAATTATATATTGTTTTTAAGGTAATTTACTATATTTTCAAGAACTGAACTCAAGCAGGTGGCGTAATAGACAAATTACTGAAGTTTGACGTTATAACTTCCAAATACTAATTTAACAGTACAGTAAACAGATAAATAATAAATTATTATCTTATAAAATATAGCATAATAATATATGATTTAGCTTGATTATAACAGTACCTTTTCAACAGCAGTAGTTTCTCATTCTCCCACTTAACTGTGTGAGAAAAAAATGGGATTGTGGGTAAATCTTATACACATAAACCCATGATATTTCCTTGTAGTTAAGGGGGCAGGGCTGGAAGGAAGCATTTGTCTTTTAGACACACGCCCCCTTCTATGACACTGCAGTGAGAGGCGTGCCTCCACTACAGCATTTTTATTGGACAGCTGGGGCTAATGGTACTTTACCATTGGTCCAAGACTCCAAGCTGTCCATTGAGCTCAGTGCCTCTTACAAATAGTGAGGAGAGGTACTGTGAGCTCATCCTCTGTCTGCTGCAAACAGCATGTGCCAGCTTGTATTTAAACAGGCCGCTCTGTATGTAGCTTCTGACAGGCTGCACAAGGAACCCCGTAGGGAGTAGATTTTAGTATAGTTAGTGTTGGACTGATCTTCCACTTTAAAACCATTTACCGTCTGCCCGTCGCCATTATACAAGGGCTGTTTAAAGAGGAATACTGTTGTTATGGTATCCACTTCTTCACTGTGAGATCACTTTTATCGGGGGGGCAAGTGAGGGCTCTCACTGCGCTCCGGTCGTCTCCACCGTCTTACCAGACCCGTTGGTAGTGACAAAGACGATCAGGTCCTCTTCCCTCACTTGCTGGATGCTGAGTGAGGGAAAGATAGCCCCTGCTTGGCTCCGCACCATTGGATGGCTGAAGCGAAGTCAAACATCACTTCCACCCAATGGTCCTAAAGGGGTAAAATTTAATTTTTTTTTTTATCGCATTTTAGTGTAAATATGAGATCTGAGGTTTTTTTACAGCAAATCTCACATTTAAGAGGTCCTGTCATGCATTTTTTTTCTATTACAAAGGATGTTTACATTAAAATAAAACATAAAAAGTTAAATAAATAAGACTTTTTTTTTTTAAAGCACCCTGTCCCGCTGAGCTCGCGCGCAGAAGCAAACGCATACGTTAGTCACGTCTGTTCAAACCACACATGTGAGATATCTCCACAATCATTAGAGCGAGAGCAATAATTCTAGCACTAGAGCACCTCTGTAACTTTAAACTGATAACCTGTAGACATTTTTAACCACTTCATCCACTGGAAGATTTTACCCCCTTCCTGACCAGAGCACTTTTTGCGATTCGGCACTGCATCGCTTTAACTGACAATTGCGCGGTCGGCGCTCCCAAACAAAATTGACATCCTTTTTTTCCCCGCAAATAGAGCTTTCTTTTGGTGGTATTTGATCACCCCTGACGTTTTTTATTTTTTGCGCTATAAACAAAAAAAAGCGACAATTTTGAAAAAAAACACATTATTTTTTTAATTTTTCTAAAATAAATATCCCCCAAAAATATTTAAAAAAAAACATTTTTTTTCCTCAGTTTAGGCCGATACATATTCTTCTACATATTTTTGGTAAAAAAAATAAATAAAAATATCACAATAAGCGCTTGATTGGTTGGCGCAAATGTTATAGCGTTTACAAAATAGGGGATAGTTTTATGGCATTTTTATTAATAATTTTTTTTTACTAGTAATGGCGGCGATCTGCGATTTTTATTGTGACTGCGACATTATGGCAGACACGTCGGACATTTTGAACACATTTTTGGGACCATTGTCACTTATACAGCAATCAGTGCTATACAAATGCACTGATTCCTGTGTAAATGACATGGGCAGTGAAGGGGTTAACCACTAGGGGGCAGGGTAAGGGTTAAGTGTTTCCTGGGGCGTGTTTCTAACTGTGGGGGGTCATGGCTATGTGTGACACGTCACTGATCTCTGCTCCCAATCACAGGGAGCAGAGATCAGTGACACCGTTTGATAACACTTTAATCACCACTTTTTTCTAAATACATTTAAAAAGACCAAAAATATTGGAGTACATTTTTTTTTCTTCCTTTCTGTTAGAAAAATGAATTCTCCGCAAAATGTTATTTCTTTATTCACTAATGTGGCTGCACTGACAATCAGTGCACTAATTATCAGTGTAAATGCTGTGCTCACTGTGCCCTGACAGATCGGCTCTCCTTTCCTCACACACTGTCTCTGTGTGAGAAAAGGAGAGTCAATAAGAGCTGATAACCGGCAAACCACTGTTTACATTGTGACAGCTGTGATTGGACACAGCTGATCACATGGTAAAGGGTGATTGGCGATTGGCCTTTTACCCCGATCTGTGATCAGTGTCCAAAGCACACAGTTTTTTTTCACATTTTGTTATGGTACAGCCTTATTCCAGAATGGATTAAATACATTATCTTCCTCAAAGTTCTACAAACAATACCCCATAATGACAACGTGAAAAACGTTTGTTTGAAATCTTTGCAAATTTATTAAAAATAAAAAAAACACACATGTACATAAGTATTCACAGCCTTTGCTCAATACTTTGTTGAAGCACCTTCGGCACCAATTACAGCCTCAAGTCTTTTTGAGTATGCTACAACCTTCGCATAAATATTTTTAGCGGTTTCTCCCATTCTTCTTTGCAGGACCTCTCAGGCTTCATCAGGTTGGAAGGAGAATGTCGGTGCACAGCCATTTTCAGATCTCTCCAGAAATGTTACTTCAGGTTCAAGTCTGGGCTTTGGCTGAGTCACTCAAGGACATTCACAGAGTTGTCCCATGCCCTTTGCTATCTTGGCTGTGTGCTTAGGGTCGTTGTTCTGTTGGAAGGTGACCCAAGTCTGAGGTCCAGAGCACTCTGGAGCAGGTTTTCATCAAGGATGTCTCCGTACAGTTCTGCATTCATCTTTCCCTCGATGTTGACTAGTCTCCCAGTTCCTGCCACTGAAAAACACCCCCACAGCATGATGCTGCCACTGTGGGGATGGTATTTTCCAGGCGATGAGCGGTGCTTGTTTCCTCCAGACATGATGCTTGCCATTCAAGCCAAAGAGTTCAATCTTTGTTTCACCAGACCAGAGAATTTTGTGGCTTCCGTCTGGCCACTCTACCATACAGGCCTGATTAGTGGAGTTCTTCAGAGATTGTTGTTCTGGAAGGTTTTCTCTACACAGAGAAACACTGGAGCTCTGTCAGAGTGACCATCGGGTTCTTGGTCACCTCCCCAACTAAGGCCCATCTCCCCCGATCACTCAGTTTGGCTGGGCGGCCCTCTGTAGGAAGAGTCCGAGTGGTTCCAAACTCCTTCCCTTTAGGAATGATGGAGGCCACTGCTCTCAATGGAACCTTCAATGCTGCAGAAATTGTTCTGTACCCTTACCCAGATCTGTGCCTCAATACAATCCTGTCTCAGAGGTCTACAGACAATTAATTGGACTTCATGGCTTGGTTTGTGCTCTGACATGCGCTGTTAACTGTGGGACTTTATATAGACAGGTGTGTGCCTTTCCAAATCATGTCCAATCAACTAAATTTAGCACAGGTGGACTCCAATCAAGTTATAGAAACATCTCAAGGATGATCAGTAGAAACAGGATTCACCTGAGCTCAATTTTGAGTGTCATGGCAAAGGCTGTGAATACTCATGTACATGTGATTTTTTTTTAATCTTTTAATAAATTTGCAAAAATTTCAAACTTCTTTCACCTTGTCATTATGGGGTATTGTATTGTTTGTAGAATCTTTAGGAAAATAATGAATTTAAAGTGGATTTCCCCCCCCCCCCCTCAGCAAAAAAATCAAACGTCGGCAGCTACACATTCCTATAATAGCCGCTGACTTTTAATATTAGGACACTTACCTGTCCTGAATTCCAGTAATGTGGGCACCCCAGAAGATGTTTCCTTTGGCTCGCGGGTATTGCCGCCGCCATTGCCTGTAAGGGAAACCGGCAGTGAAGCCTTGTGGCTTCACAGATGGTTCCCTGCTGCGCAATGCGCGCTTTCTGAATGGCCCGGCGGTGAGGGAAAGAGGAGGGGGGCTGAAATTTCAAGGGATCGCGCCGCGGTGTTATGTCTCAGAAGTGTGGATGGGTACCGGTCAAAAACAGGTACCCCCTGAAAGGTGCCAAATGTGGGGGAGGAGGCAGATAAGCAGAGCTTATACTTTCCGGATGCACTGTATTGCTGTCTGTGCCCCCATTAGGGAGATTCGCCGTCTCTATTTGTCCTGTTTACCATTATCAGGGAGTGAAAGCAAGAGAAAATCTCATATTTTGTGCTGTCACTACAACAGGAATAGAGGGGAATTCTTCCAATGACGATAACCTGGGATTCCCTTGCTTTGGTGGTTTTCTTCTCACTTCCTGTCTTGGCTCTGGGACAGGAAGTGAAGGGAAATCTCCACATATGGAAAAAAAAACCCAACATGACAGGAGTTATTACTTTATCCAAAATAAAAGTTTTTCCTATAGTTCTCCTTTACTACACATGCTGTATACAGTACAGGGACCATATGTATATAAGGCTCAGTATTCAGCTCTCTGACTTCAAGGGCAAACCAGGTGTATGCAGCCCGGCTGGCACACACCACCCCTCAGCCCCCAGCGGAGGTCTACATGCAGGGAAGGAGTCGCTATGAGCGGAGATGAGGATACCCGGGTGTGAGGAGGTGACTTTCTCATACGTGACTAGAGAGGAAACCGCCTGACCTCACTTTAATATTGCGAAAGAGAGAAGCTCGTCACCCCGCCAGAGCCGCTCCACACAACTCGGAGGACTCATTCCCCCGCCCTCATGCGGGTGTATCATAAACCACGGCTCAACCAAACCCGGTGTTCTGCCTAATACAGTCCGGCCATCATTTGCTGTCCGCTCCGTACTGCGCATGCGCAGTACGGAGCAGCCGAAGCTTCGGAAAAAGTCCGAAGTTGAACGGCGCCTGCGCCGTGAGTGGAGGCGGTAGCCCCACTATCCAAGCGGACATAGGGTTAAGAATTTTAGAGGGCCCCTCGCGGGCGAGCTTCGCTCGCCACGCTTCGGGCTCGGCCTCGCTCCGCTCGGCTCTTTTTTATTCTAACTCTATGTCCACTTGGATAGTGGGGATAGAACCTGGACTCACGGCGCAGGCGCCGTTCGTCCTCGGCAATTTTCGGAATCTGTGTTCCTGTGTACTGCGCATGCGCAGTACGCAGGGGACAGCTTCTGATGGGGGACTGTATTTTACAAGACACCGGCCCAGCACAGCGGAAATGCCCTCCCTCATCGAACTTTTGATAGCCTTTAGCTACCACCAATCGCCGCACGCTTAACCGGTCCTGCAAGCCAATCGTAGCGAGATACAACAAGGCGGACCAATGACAGAACTCGGTAGGCTGGAGGCAGCGCGCAAAGGTATGGTTTCTTGGGGAGGCGGTAGATAGAGAAGAGGCGTGAAACAGGCGGGACGTATTGTAAAACGAGCAGGACGGAGGGCCAATTGGAAGCGGTTGCTGTGTCTGGGCGGTGCTTTGGTTGGGTGGTGACTCGGCGGTTGTAAGCAGCGCTAGCTGTCGGGTTAGGTTGTGCCCAGGCAGGTAAGCGAGACCTGGGAAGTGGAGCTGCAGGCTGGGGCTGGGAGGAAGGAGCCGCCGCGCCTCAGGTGAGTGCAAGCTCTACGCTCGGCCTGCTATGAGTGTGTGCGGTGTGATAGTGACGGGTCCTCCGGAGACCAGACTGAAGGGGGAGGAGAGGGATCTCTGGGGGCAGCAGCGCACTTCTTCAGGACGATTCTCACCGGGGATCATGTGACCCGGGTCCTCCCTCCGAGCTGGGTGTGATGGTGAGCAGCACTGGAGGGGTCACTGCCCTTTCCCCAGGGGCTGGGGGTGCAGAGTATTGGCAGAGCATGTCATATACGGGAGGGCAAGGACTCTTCATGTACTGGGACTGTGCCGGATAGTCATGGGCTCCAAGTAGTGGGACTGTGCTGGGTATTATTGGGCATCAGCACTGTGGCAGGCAATACTGCCATTGGCTAATACTGGGCATCGGGACTGTGGTGGGTATTACTGGGCATCGGGACTGTGGTGGGTATTACTGGGCATCGGGACTGTGTCGGGTATTACCGGCCATTGGGACTGTGGTGAGTATTGGCAGTGGGACTGTGGCGGGTATTATCGTGTACCGGGACTGTGCTGGGTACTATGGGGCACCGGGACTGTGCTGGGTACTATGGGGCACCGGGACTGTGCCGGGTATTACCGAGCCCTGGGTATTATTGTGTACCGGGACTATGCTGGGTACTATGGGGCACCGGGACTGTGCTGGGTACTATGGGGCACCGGACTGTGCTGGGTATTACCGGGGCACTGGGTGTTATCGTGTACTGGGACTGTGCTGGGTACTATGGGGCATTGGGACTGTGCCGGGTATTACCGGGCACTGGGTGTTATCGTGTACCGGGACTGTGCTGGGTACTATGGGGCACCGGGACTGTGCCGGGTATTACCGGGCACTGCATATTATCGTGTACCGGGACTGTGCTGGGTACTATGGGGCACCGGGACTGTGCTGGGTACTATGGGGCACTGGGTGTTACCGGGCACCAGGACTGTGGCGGGTATTACTGGGCTGGATTTTTTGGTACTGTGGTGGGTATTAACGGGCAGTGGGACTATGGCGGGTATTATCCTGTATCAGGACTGTGCTGGGTACTATGGGGCATCGGGACTGTGCCGGGTATTACCGGGTATCGGGACTGTGGCGGGTATTACCGGGCATCGGGTCTGTGCTGGATAGTCATAGGCTCCATGTACTCTTCTCACACCCTGGACAAGGAGTGGTATTTTCTAGAATGTGACGGTTATTTTCAGTTGCGTGCGGTGATATCTGAGGATGGGTCACCTGGCTACATGGAAGACCCTCGGCTCTCACCTGAGCGATGTGACGGGTTTCTAGGAGCTCGGTAACACAAGGAATCCCATTGTATCCTATGGCCGCCATGTCACTTGAGGCATGAAAAAAATCCATAAGCTTCTTTGGGGGAAAAGTTGTATGTTATTGGGCACAGGAACTTTTATGGATGTGCCTGAAAAACACAAACTTTTTGTCATGATTTTTTTTGTCTTGTCTTTATTTCTAGTTTTCCATTGGCTAAAACGAAAACGCCCAATTTGGAAAACCTGTGTAGAAACATACATTTAAAAAAAAACACACACACTTGAAGTTCAGGTGTGAACCTGGACTTAAATTGTAACTCCAGGCTAGATCTAACTAAGGTTGGCTATAGATGGTTCAAAAATAAAATACAGGTAACTTCTGCACTACTTTGTGCAATATAATACAAACACGTGTAAGAATGTACACCTTGAGGGAAGAAATGGTGCTGCTCAACACTATATGTTCCCACATAAAAAAAAAAAAATGCCAAAAATATTGTGAAGCGCTACCTCACCCAGCTACTCCCTGCTGTGCTCCAAATAAGTGTATATATGAATGTGTGTAACCAATGACGTCTTTGATGGCTCTTATAGGGATCTCAAAAGTAGTGCTGGGGAAAAAAAAAGCAATATAATAAAGTCCATAAATTGGCAACAGTTAATATAAGTAGTAAGCTTGATATGGCGATTAATCAATTCCATTCAATAAGTGCTCTCTTCTATATCCTTCTGTCCAAGTGTCTAGATATCCAATAAATCTTCCTGCTGAACCGCTCAAGATTTGAACCATGTATGGACAGTCTGAATGTACCAAGTTGATTGATCAACTTGGGTACAACCAGCCTGCTGGGTTTCATGTACGGTTGCGGCAACTATAGTCTCTAGCAATAATCAGTCTTCTCCCGGAGGAGACGCCTTCCCCCACCCCTTGCATGGGAGAATACAGTGGCTTAATAGGGGGGATTCCCCTAGTAACGTGATTTCAAGAAGGTAAATTTGCTCTTGGTCTGCCTAAGCATAAAAGAAGTTCAGAGTTTACAAAAAAAACCAACAACGTTATACTCGGATGAAAGCAACATTAATCCCTTGCTGCATCTACACTGAGAACTGAGTGACTGCACGCTGCTGATTGCTCCGTTCTCCTCTGAACAAAGAGCTGTGCCTGTCAGTCCCTGGCTATGGTCACGTACACGGCTCACTAGAGTGCGGACTGTGGAGGGGATGAAAGGGGCTGGCTCAGGCTTTTAGCGGATCTCTGAGAGGCTAAGCTAGGTGTTGGTCCAGGCATCTGGGTATATTCTGACTGTGAAGTCAGGATTAATCGAGAGCCTGGACCAGCTGAGTGACGTCAGCCAACAGTGGCTGTAGTCCCCTGTCGGCTGAAAACGGGTCACAGGAGTACAGAACAAACTGCACTTCTGTGGTCCATAAGAGGAGGTAGTGCCAAAAAAAAGCTTTGGCTATTGGTTCCCTTTAAGTCTGCCTCACCCCCCCCCTTATAATGCCTATATCAACTACCCTGTAGCTCAGAGGTCTCCAAACTGCGGCCCGGGGGTCAGATGCGTCCCTTTGCTTGCCTTTACCCAGCCCTTGGGTCACTTTTCCTCCCACTAACACCAAGAATGGGGCCCTATTCCTCCCCCTACTGCTAGAGATGCACAGTTCACTCCCACTGACTCTAGGACAATTTCTACTCCTACTGGCCACAGTCCGACCCCCCCCCCCCCCAAAGTGTGAAGGATGGTAAACCAGGCCTTTGTTTAGAAAGTTTGGAGATCCCTGCTGTAGAAGAGAGATGTTTATTCTTGCCTATTCTCAGGGTGCTCCGGTCTGGTCAGGTTATCCTCCCCTGTGGCCAGTTTCAGGAGAGACCGACAACAGATGCTCCAGAGTAAGTCTATGGGTGACATTATCACCCAGGCTCTGTCAGTGATCTCTCCTCTCCCATAAAGCCAGCCACTGGGGAGATCATGTGACAAGGCTGTAATGTCCTGAGAAACAGTAAGTCCCTTCCTTCTGCAGGGCAGCTAGTATAGAAGTTTGGAGGGGAAGGGGGAGCAGGTTTAAAGTGTTACTAAAGTTATATCTTTCCTTTTTATTAAAATAACAAAAATGTTATACTTACCTGCTCTGTGCAGTGGTATTGCACAGAGTGGCCCTGGTCCTCTACTGGGGTCTCCGGCAGTTATCTTGGCTCCTGTTCTTTTTAGGACAACCATAACCAGCTGCTGGCTATGGGGGGAGAGTGTAGTCTGCATGCTCCATAGACTTACACAGTGTGACTTAGACCCATGCCCCACTTCCTCTTCACTGCATCTGATTGACAGTAGCAAGAGCCAATGGCTCCTACTTGAATGCTGTGGGGAGAATAAATGCAGCCCTGATATCTTTTCCCCTTTCACACAGGGAAGGGGGCACAGAGAAACTGAAAATGTGTGGGGTTTTTTTTTTTTTTTTTTTAAAGTGGATGTAAATCTGATTCATGAAATTTGAGCTGGGCACATATATCTGCAGTGTTTGCTTATCTCTCTTTAAAGCACTATATCCCATATTTGTCTCCTGCTCGATCTGTTATCAGCCTGACAAGTTCTCCATCGCATATGATAAAAGCAGCCTCAGTTTTGTGTTGGGGAGGATCCTATAAATAGATTAGCAGAGTGATAAACTATTCAAAAATCAGCTCGGAAAGTGTATAACTATAAGGAGAGGGAGTGTGTGCCTTTCCTCCAATCAGCTGTCTTGGCTGTATTCACAGGCTTCACTGCAGTGCTGACCAGGAAGAGAAATTCTCCTAACACGACCTGAACTTTCTAAACAATATATAAAGCTGCAGACCGCAGATTATACATGTAAACTTGCATGGAAAAGTTTTAACAGAAACAAAGAAACTTTTTTTTTTTATTTTTTTTTTTTTTTGTGTAGCAAAAAATAAAACACCAGTGGTAATCAAATGCCACCAAAAGAAAATTATACAAACCTAGTTTGGGTAGTGTTGCATGACCGTGCAATTTGTCATTCATAGTGTGACAGCTCTGAAAGCTTAAAGTTGTCCTGGGTAGTAAGGGCGGAAAGTGGCCTGTATTGAACTGATGAAATCACAATTTTTAAATAGCAACTGTCCTCTCCGTCCCGCCACGGCTCCTCCTCTGACCCGCTGTTGACTTACCGACAGCGCCTTTCACTTTAATAGACTGCTGGTGATGCGGCAGTGACACAACAAGGTGAGGGACGTGGCAGCAGGTGAGTGGATGCCCGCTAACAGGCACTGCCATGATGGATCTGAAATGACAGGTGCTCTGTAAGTGCTCATGCACACGGACGTTTTAAAAAACTGGCTGCAAAGCTAGCTCCGACGCCTGGAAAAATCGGCGTTAAAAATGCGATTTTTACCGCGTTTTGCATTGTTGTTTTGCGCGTTTTTTAGCGTTAAGTAGCGTTTTTAAAGAAACACATCTCTTGGCTATAGCACTCAGAAAACAAAGAAAATATGTTGGGCGTTTGTGCACGTTTTTGCGCGTTTGTGCGCGTTTTCCCGCGATTCGCGTTTTTACAGCTCTAGCTCCGCGCCAGGGAACGCACTGGTCCTGGGTTTTTTTTTACAGCTTAAAAACGCCTATGCCATTTGCAGCTCAAAAACGCCTAGGTGGGCATGAAGCCATAGACTAACATGGACAGGCCTTTTTAAGCTGCAAAAAACGCTCAAAAAAGCGGCTGTAAAAACGTCCGTGTGCATGAGGCCTAAAAGTAATGACATATTATTGCTGGTAGTTAGACTCTTTAATATTTGCAAACAAAAGGAAGGTTTCCCATTTAGAATAACAAACTGCCAGGTTAGTAAAACAAAGATATCAGAACTCATTCAATCAGTTGTGCTCATAAGTTTACATACCCTGGCAGAATTGATGATTTCTTGGCCATTTTTCAGAGAATATGAATGATAAAGCAAAAACTTTTCTTTCGCTTGTGGTTAGTGTTTGACTGAAGCCATTTATTATAAAACTGTGTTTATTCATTATTATTTTATTTCATAATGAAAACAGAAACTACCCAAATGATCCTGATCTAAAGCTTCCATACCCCAGTTCTTAATACCGTGTATTGCTCCCTTTTAACATCAATGACTGCTTGAAGTCATTTGTGGATGAGGCTCTTTATCTTCTCAGATGGTAAAGCTGCCCGTTCCTCTTGGCAAAAAACCTCCCAGTTCCTGTAAATTATTGGGCTGTCTTGCATGAAGTGCACGTTTTTTGATATTGAGATGGCCACTCCAGAACCTTCACTTCATTCTGCTGTAGCCAATGACAGGTCAACTTGGCCTTGCGTTTTTGGATCATCATCATGTTGGATTGTCCAAGTATGTCCCATGTGAAGCTTCCTGGCTGATGAATGCAAATGTTCCTCCAGTATTTTTTGATAATATGCTGCATTTATTGTGCCATCAATTTTGACCAAATTTTTCAGTGCCTTTGTAGCTCACACATCCCCCCCCCCCCCCCCCCCAAAACGTCATCGATCAACCTCCGTTTTTCACAGTAGGAATGGTGTACCTTTCATCATAGGCCTTGTTGACTTCTCTCCAAATTTAGCATTTAGGCCGGGTTCACACCGGAGCGATGCAGGAATGCCGCGAATCCGCAGCGTTTTCCCGCATCGCATGCCTCCCGCCGGCAGTTCACACTGCCCTATGTGGACTGCTGGGAGTGTCAGTGAAATGTTAATGACACCCCCCAGATCAGTTCGCATATCTCAGTGCGATCTGCAAACTCTGACAGGAATCAGATCGCATGGTGTGAACACCCATGCGATCCGATTCTGCTGCGGACCAAAAAAAGGGTCCCGTGCGAGTTTGCGGCGGGTGCGATGCGAATTCAGCCATACTATCTGTATGGCTGAACTCGCATTGCACAGAGATCAGATGTGATTTGCACTGCAGTGCGGTGCGAATCACATCCGGTTCTCGCTTCCGCAGCAGTGTGAACCCAGCCTTATGGTCATTGCCAAAAAGCTACATTTTGGTCTCGTCACTCCAAATGACTTTGTACCAGAAGGTTTGAGGCATGTCTCTGTGCTGTTTGGCATATTGTAAGCAGGATACTTTGTGGCATTTGCATAGTAATGGCTTTCTTCTGGCGACTCGACTATGCAGCCCATCTTTCTTCAAGTGCCTCCTTATTGTACATCTTGAGAGTCCTGTATGTCACCTGAAGTTCTTTGTGGGTTTTTCTTTGCATTCCGAACTATTTTTTTTTTCCTGGCAGTTGTGGCTGAAATTTTATTTGGTCTACCTGATCATGGTTTGGTTTCAAAGAACCCCTCATTTTCCATTTCTTGATTTAGAGTTTGAACGTTGCTGATTGGCATTCTGAATTCCTTGGATATGTTTTTATACCTCCTTTCCTGTTTTTATACAGTTCAACTACCCTTTTCCCTCAGATCCTTTGCTTTCCCATGACTCAGAATCCAGAAAAGTCAGTGCAGCAATGGATGAAAGATACAAGGGTCTGTCAGGAGTCCAGAAACTCATTGACCTTTTTATACACCTAAACTAATTACAAGAAAACAGGTGAGGATTGTTGCCTTTTACTAGCCATTCAAGCTCCTTTGTGCCAACTTGTGTGCATGTTATCAGGTAAAAATCACCAGGGTCATTTGGGTAGTTTCTGTTGCCATTATGATTTTAAAAAGAGTAAACACAGTTGACTTGTTAATAAATGGCTTCAGGCAAACACTAATGGTGAGTGGGAGAAAAAAAGTTTCTTATCATTCATATTCTCTCTAAAAAATGGCTAAGAAATCATTTTGCCAGGGTATGTAAACTTGTGAGCACGACTGTAGATTTTCAAACAATGGAATAAAAGAATATTCCTAAACTTTTAACTCCTCATGGTTACTGTAAAATTGTGTGAATACATCAATGCAGTGCATGTTATCTCGGCTCGCAGAGCTTTGATTCATTGAATGTGTTTACCAAAAATGTAAATATTGCAGTATACAGCCTCATGCTGAATGAACTAAGTTGTTAATGTATCTTAAATGGGAAAACAATCTTTAGCTAGATTTTTTTACTCCAAAAAAAAAAAAACATTTTTATTAAATTTGCTAAAAATCCAAAAAAAAACTTTAATCAGATGTATGTATGATTGATGAGCTGAGCATTCAGTTGAAGACTGGGCGGGCAGGTAAGTGTTTGTTAATTGCAGAAGAGACAACTTGTTCTTTCAGCGCTAAAGATTTGCCTGCTTAGTTTTAGTCGGGTTAAGTTCCATTTTAATAAGCCTGTGTTCATGTAGATCTAAGGTCAAAACATTATTTTATTTTTGGATAGAATAGGGAAGGTTATATCATGGGGGTGTTTTTTATTTATTTATTTATTTATTTATTTATTTTTTTTGCCATCTCTGTCTCATTGGAGACACTTTTCCATCACTTCTGGTTAAAATGCCAAAACAGGAAATTAGAGGAAATTCCTTTTTGGAAGATACAGGCAATAAAAACCTGACCTAATCTCCACTCTATTGAAAACAAAAGAATAATAAAGGTTTGCATTTGGTTATACTTTCGGGCTCTGTGAATTGATCCCATTGTCCTTTGTTGTACACGCTCTAGTGCAGAGCTGGTTTTGGAAGCAGTGATTAAAGCTGGGCACTGGTCGCTGTCACCTTGGTGCTTTTGCTATGGCTGTCTGTCTGCTCCTCTCTTCCTGGAGTGTGTTGGGTTTTTTTTTTTTTAAACTAGTGTTGTGTAATCTGTGGACAGTTGATTGTGGAGTATTATTTTTTTAGGTGGGGCATGGGATTTTCCCTGTATTGCCACATTTGTAAATTGTGTACGTTGGGAAAGGCTGGTTTTGTGAACCCTGAGCAGTGACTGTTGCAGTGCTGTGGTGTGTTCACATTGCGTTCCACATTTATCTGTACATAAAGCCCTGTGTTGGCTCATATGGTGCATAAAGGATGAGTGGAAAATTATGAATCTTGTAGTTCTTAAAACCACACCCAGCAGTGAATGGGGGGGGGGGGGGGGATGCATAGTGTCACTCAGCTGAGAATGTGGCCTAGTAAAAGCTTGATTTGTGTGGGTTCACTCTTCCGGTGCCTAACCTGAAACGCTGTGTTACTTGTGCTGCTCTTTGGACCCCAGCAATCAGTAGTGGGAGCATTGATTTGTAAAGGGCTGTAAATGGCTGTTATCTCTAGCGGTTTCTGGTAATGGTTTTTCCAATCTGAGTCTGCAGCTTGTTTCCTGTCCCAAATCACACTTGCAGTATGTCCTCAATCTCTGAGGATTTATTTACACTTGCGATCAGGGGGATGGTAAAAATAGGCAGTCGAGTTGCAGATTTTACAACTCCTTTTTTACATGGAAAAGCCAGCTGGATGTGGATATAGACAGACATGCCGTGGCAAAAATGATACTACAACAGGTTTGGGTGGGCCAGTATGGCCTCAAGGCAGGTGTGAACAAAAACAAAAAACAAAAAAAAACAAAAA